>NW_009913719.1:29724-69443 GCF_000696875.1 Nestor notabilis | reverse complement strand
TTAGGAACCAGCTGCAGCAATACAATGAGCCATAACTACGGGGCTGTGGGCAGCACGTTTGCACTGCAAGTTGCCACAGTGGCTGCACTGCTCTCCCACGAGGCTGCTGCCCTTTCAGCTCCCTTCTGCTGCTGCTTTATTTTTGTGCTTACATGGGTTTGGGAGAGCTTTGACAAGTAATTAATTTCCTAACTCGGGTTATAACTCGATGTTGAAAAGCCGGAGAACAAAACTCACTCAACTGCTACTGACACTGTCCTACACCCAGCGGAGATGACAGCTCTTTATTTCCTGTCTGATTTCAACAGCCTTGCTCGGAATCAAGGCCAGGTCCTGCTGGAGCCTCACTACGCAAACACTGACTGTGTCCTTACAGCTTTCACAGCCTGGCTTTGTGGAGGGAAAGGGCAGCAGTGAGGCCCCAGCCTGTTTTGACCACGATAATGATCTGGTCCTTGCAGGGACCTGAGGAGGCTTTTGGCTGTCCAAATGCTGGGAAAGGGGTTAGTGCTCAGGAAGGAGAAAACCTCCCTGCAACTCAGGTATGGCCAATGCAGTACGAGGTGGATTTGGACCCCCATAAATCATGAGCAGCAAGACCCTCCCTGCCCAGCACCTCAAGAACACACAAGAGATGCACCTTTTCCAGGGCAGGCCCAAGGTTTTATTCTTTGTAAAGAAAAAAGCACCCTCAGTTGCACTCTGAGCAATCCAGATGGGCAGCACTGGTTCTGTGGCAGGAGGATCATTCCCTGGCTACAAGCTGCATTCAGGAAGCTATCTGCAAAAATTACATCTGGTCTTTTTTTGACTCAAGTTTGCTCATCCCATCCCCATCATTAACCAAGCTGCTAAACGAGCTTTGATACAGTCTCACACTGGAAGTCCGTTGCAGCCCTACCAACGTGGCTAATCCTCAGGAAATGGGATAAATAAGCTGAGAACCCATCCAGCGCTCTGAGCCCTTGGCATTGCCATTTTCCACAAACTCAGGGGTTGCTCCAGGCTGGTCCAAGGCAGAATAAGTAGTCATTTCCTCCAATTAGTGTCTTTTTCCTTTGCTTCATTTACAGAGCTTTCTGCAGAAAGCTTCACCACTGCGTGCAGCTTCTCATGTTTTACAGGGATGGTCAAACACCCTCTTGAAGCAGCGAGTGACTGCCGAAGCTGGCCTCAAAGAGGCTCAGTGCTTTCCAGTAATGCCTTAATCAGTAATACCTTCATAGGGTGAACACTTGAAGCTTCACCTTAACTTTGCCCCTTCTGATTTCCTGGGCCCTTTGCCATATGAAAAGGCAGAGCATGTGCTAGTCCAAAGCCCCTCCGGCACCTCCCTGACCCTGGGCTGAAGCGGTGCCCTCACAAGCTCTGTTTCTTGGCTGGTTTCCTGTAGTTTGGCAGAAGATCCATCCAGGCGAGAGCGCCCGACGTTCCTGGCAGGCGCTCGGTGTGGGAAGCTGGCAGGGACCCACGTGCTGCTGGGCTGCGCTGGAGAGGAACGGCCCTGCCCCACTTCTGCACTGGTGCTGAGCTGAAACACCAGGATATCGTCTGTGTCCCCCCCCGCCCTGCTCCGGAGAGAAGAGAACATTCATCTTCTGTCAAACGGCTTAGAAGAAACAGAGTGAGTGAAAGCCTCAGCGCTGCTCACAGGGGCGCGAGAAAGCCCAAACCCTGGGGAGAGGGCAGCAGTGCCCAGGTAGCTGTCAGCAAGGTTTCCACTTTCCTTCCCCACCATGGCCGCGGGTCAGCAGCAGGTAAACCCCAGCACCCAGTGCACAGGGATCAAAGAACGGGTTGGGTTGGAAGGGAACTTAAAGCTCCTCCAGCTCCAACCCCTGCCACGGGCAGGGACACCTTCCACTGGAGCAGGTTGCTCCAAGCCCCTGTGTCCAACCTGGCCTTGAACACTGCCAGGGATGGGGCAGCCACAGCTTCTCTGGGCACCCTGTGCCAGTGCCTCAGCACCCTCACAGGGAAGAGCTTCTGCCCAAGAGCTCATCTCAGTCTCCCCTCTGGCAGCTTCAAGCCATTCCCCTTGGCCTGTCCCTCCATCCCTTGTCCAAAGCCCCTCTCCAGGTTTCCTGGAGCCCCGTGAGGCACTGAAGCTGCTCTAAGGTTCTATATGGGATGCATTACCACGGCCAGGCTGAGAGCTGACCGAGTTAAGATAATTTTGTTTGCTTTCTTCATTTTTAAAGCAGTTCAGACTTGCACAAAACACCCTTTCTGGAGGATCCAACCCTTCTGCTGGGGTCAGCAAATGCGCAGCCCAGACCACCCTGCTGAGAGCCTTTTACAAGCGCACACAGGGAGAGATCAGCCTCTTCATCCCTGCAGCATGGAAACTTGGCTGCAGCTGAGCCCGGTATCTCCCGAGGAAGGAGGAGAAAGCTGAGAACTTTGTGGGCAAACAGTAATTAAAGGAACAGAGCAGAGCAATCCACACGCCTTGGAGCAGCCAGGTTCCTGCAGCTCACACTGGGGGCAGGGAGACATGGCTGCTTTGGGACAGAGCATCCCTCTGCACCGAGGGACGGTGGGGGGACTCCTGAAGGCATGGCTTGGGAACTGTCACTGTGGGGCTAAATACCACCCTACACACAGAACTCCCCACCAGTGCAGAAGATCCTGTTTTCATACTGCTGCAAAACGGGGTTTGCATTCGCTGCTTTCTAGGATAGACCTCAGCTTGCTCAGCCCAGCTCTCACGGTGCCAGGTGTGTAACAGAACAACACAACATTGCTGCAAAGTTCTTTAGAACTGATTAGAATCCTCCTCCTCGGAGCCATGCATCTGCTGCTCAGTTCCACATTCACTGGGCACCTACTAAGCCAAGTTTCACTGAGTCATGTCAGGTTTTGACCCAAAATCCTGTGAGACAGCTGAAGTCTCTCTCCCGACTCCCCTTTTTATCATCCCACTTTCCTACACCTCCAGCAGCTGCCCCTCCATCTTCACTGAGACAAACAGCAGCAATAACAAAACCAAGAGCCTCGTGTTACTTTGGCAGAGGGAAAGTCACTAGGATAAAACTGAAGACCCTGGAGAGGTGGTGATGGATGCTGGGCTGGTCAGCTCTGTATGCTGCCACATCAGGGTGGGCATGGGTGTGATGCTGGGAGTCCCCATGCCACCAGAAGGGACAGCGATGTGGCACGGAGCACCCACCCACCATTACAGAGAAGCCCTTGAGCAAAGGAATGGCTCCGTTATGGGATGGAAACGCTACAGGGGAGAAGTGGTGCTTAAAAAGAGATAAAATTAAATGAATGTCAACTTGCCTGCTGCCTTGGGGAGTTTACCCCTTGGACCTGCAGCCTGCTGCCACACGCTGCCCCAGCAATGCCGAAGCTTGCTCGTTGTCCACATCCCTCTGCTGGGATCCTGGACCTCCAAACCTGAGGCACGTTGCCCTCGAGCACAAGAACAACATGGAAGTGAGCTGGTTGTGCAGGTGGATCACTGAGAAGCCAGCTTGCTGTTTGCTGTGCAATTTTGATGCTGAAGGAAGTAGCTGGTCCCCATCCTGGTACAATGAGCGAGGGAATTGAGTCTGCAAAGGAAAAGATTCAACTACTTCATTCAGTTCTTTCATATTCTGAAAATGAACACGGGCTGCCAAATCTGATAGAACTAAAACACTGGCACAAACGGGAGGGAAGAAGTTAGGTGAAGTCTTCTATTCATATGCTGGCTGAAAACCAATCCCTAGAGATTCCTTTAATGAAAGGCTTTCACCATGTTGTCTCACCAAGTGAAGACAATAAGGACAGTGCTTATGTGCTGGGGGTTTTGTGCTTCCCTTTGCCTTCCTGCTGTCAGAGGAAACCACAATCCTTGCTCACACTGATGGTGGAGACCCGTCTCCTGTGCTCAGAGAGGGGGCTAAAAAAGGAAGGAAAAGAGTGAAAGCAGGATTTCCAAGTCCAGGTTGGTGTAAGCACACAGTGTCTCCCGCACGCAGCTCTGTACTTCTGCTTACACTCACACAGGCAGCCTCTGCTCTCCTGGTCTATCCTCAGCTTTTTGGAGAGGTATAAAAATCCCTGCCTTGTGCTTTGCCACCCTCCATTGCCCCAGTGCAGTGTAGCAATGTCATGGTCTTGCTTTAAAGCAGTAGTACCGTATGTATTAGCTGCTTTTATAGCACTTTATGCTTCAACTGCATTTCTCACTTCTTTTCCATTTGAGATTAAGGACTTGATTAAGTGGTTTATTTACCTGGTACAAAATACTATTAAAGAAAAAAACCAACAAAACCCCCAAACCCACCAGAAAACCCAAACCCCAAACCCAGATCTTTCATTTACACATGTACTTTTTGGCCAGATACTTCCAGCCTTGCAAAACAACAGTTTCAGACAACTTGGTGGAGACTGTTCGCTTTTAGGGCTTCGTGCAGCCTCGAGCACACACAGAGACGTTGTGGACCAGCACAGATTCTGCCCTTTGCCAGTGAGGCAGAAGAGGTGACACAGCTTGACCATGGTGAGGACCAGGCTATATCCAACAGCTATATAATTCCTTAAAATAAATGACAGCAGGAAGATATCCAATGGGAGAACCAAGTGGAGGCAGTAGATGGCGAGAGGCACAATTGTGTGCATCTCTTGGGCTCCCATCCTCTGGCCAGGGCAGAGGTTTCTGGGCCAGGAGAAAGGCTACAAATACCCTTTGCATTTGCCCTTTGCTCTTGCTGCTGCTTCTGGTCAGTGCTGGAAAGACCTGGGTGGGTTTTGGGCCTCTGAAGAGAAACAGCTTTTGCCTGAGTTTTGCCCAAGGTTGCTCATTTTCATGCGCAGCCTGATGTGCAAAACCCTCCCCTATTTCAGATGTGATCCCTCAGCAGTTTTTCAGCCCCTGACCCTCTCACACAATTGTACTGGCACTGAAACCAGAAAAGTTTAGTCATGGCCTAATTCCCTCCTGTGCCAAGGAGGACAGAAATGAAAACAACCAGTCGATGGACTGAATCCCAGACCAGAGCTAATGAGCTAGAGAGGTATTTACCCCAGGCAAGAGAGCATTCGCCACACGGCCACCTCTCAGTTAAATGAAAGGAACCTCTGATCCCAACCCCCTTAAAGCTTTCGGGCCAATGAGGAAGTAAGAAAAACCCACAAGGTGAGGACTTTGAAGAGAAGTTTGTGTTATCGAGTATTTCCCAAGCACACGAGAGCTGCGCTTCCATCTGTGGCTGCAGCCCTTCCAAGAAAACCCAGCCAAACCTCAGGAAAATCCTGATGTTACCTTCAAAGTTGTGGGGTTTAAAGAAAACATCGGTGTCATCTTAGGTTCGCTTATTCCCATGGTCATAAGGGTTTCATACTGAAGCTGAGTTGTGAGTTCTTCCCCAGGAGGACTGGAGACTCCTCACGAGCTGGTATTTCAGGGTAGACCTCAGACCTGGGAGCTGTACGCTAGAAGTGGGCAACTCACAACCCCAGTGACTCCTACAGCTCCCGCTCTGTTCTCCTAGTTCTTAAAGAAAATTTCCTTGTTTTTAAAGCAAACGTTCCTAGTTTGGCTCTGACACCGTCTGAACCACTCTCTGCTGCAGTTAGTGCTCAGAGGGTGCTGAAGTGGTCTGCCATGGAGCAAGGGAAGCCAAAATTCAGGCCTCCCAACACAAAAACTCACTCCTTCACCCTTCAGGCTCCATGCCCAGCTTGGCCGGGTCATTGTGCTTGAAGATACAGCTGTAAATGCCCATTGCATGAACCAGGGCAAAATTTGCCCCTTGTTTCTACTGAAGAACGCTGAGTCTTCTATAATGTGTGTGTATGTATCTACACCTAGAGACACAGAACTTGTTAATCCATAGAATAACTCCAGTAATCAGGCTCAGATGTTGCATGGATGACTCCCCTGATTGTTTTTTCTGGAACAAATATCCCTGTTCCCGATCCCTGATCTTAAAATAAGCGAACAATAACTTCTTGGAAGGTCTTGAAGATCTCCACTGAGCCACGTGGAGGGGTAGATTCTATGAGATGTAAGCAGTGGGTGGTACAAGGCAGGCTGCAGCAGGGCTGGGAGCTGCAGTGACACACACGTAGGAAAGTTGAGCTAGATTGCAGGGCAACCAGCCAAAGTCCACATGATGAAGAAGAGGTGAGTTTTGCCAAAGGGCTGCAGAAAGCTGAGACAACAGGTCCCAGACACCGTCAAGGGGCTTTGGAAAAGACAATGTATGGGAGAGAAAATTCTGGAGAGATGAGGGGCTGAGCAAAATCGTAATGGGGGAATGAATGTGAAGTTCTCTATAGAGTAAGAGCTTGCATTGGTTAAATGGCTAAATTATGGAGAGCTTCATGTGGAAGGGCAAGCGGTTCAAGTCTTGCTGAATCTGAAGTCCTTAAATGGATAAGAATGCTCAGATACATTGGAAGCAACATAGGACAAGCTCTGGCAAGGCAGACACTGCCTGATTGATAGACAGCTGTGGGCAAGACACTCGCCAGCTTCAGGGACGTCTGGAAAGAACCAGTGTCCAGAGCTGCTGCTAAGCAAATACGCTGTCTGGCTAAATACCTTATCTGTAAATACATCCATGATACAATCCTGCTACAGCCATCAGAGGAAAACCAGGAGGTTAAAATGGTGATAGCAGAACGTGTCCAGCACCTCAGGCTTCAGGCAGGTTGGGTTGCCCAAAGCAGAACTGAAAACAGTGAGAACAGTTAAAACTACAATCAAAAAAGACCTGCAATCTTAGGATCCCGAGCAGAGAGGAAAAAGCTTCTCTGGCTACTGGATGATTCCCAGGGTAAGGAATCCAGTAGTATATTTAGGTTTCCTCCACTGTCACCTACCATTGCACGGATGGACCTGTGACTGCTCTCCACCACTGAAGAACAGTCTTGTGCAGTTAAACTGTGCAAATAAACTCCCAGTATAGGATTTGACAAGCTCCCATTTTAATTTGGTGTGCCAACAACACACCCAAAACGTTTAAGCCCTAGGGAATAGCAGAGCCACATGAGCAGTAACAGAGTAACCGTGGAGACTGGATCTGGGAAAACAGCAGCTTCTTTTCAAGAAAGATGCACTATTGAGGTTAAGTTGATCTATTGACAACTACAGTTAAATTAAGGGAATTTTATAGGGTGCAAAGTCCCCCCCCCTCCTGTCAGGTCTATGGCAGATAGTGGTGGTGGTCGTCCCTCGAGCACCATGAGGGCCAGCAGCGGCAAGGGGCGCGCTGCAGTCACTACCATCTGCTGGCTGATCCTGCCCCCGAGAGGAGACCTCAGCCAGGAACAACATCTGGGGATGTTTCCATTTTAGGAAGCGAGCTGTTACTTCACCACTTCTGGCAACAGTGGTTTATGCAGTTTGATATGAGGAGGGACAGAGCCCTTGCACAACACGCGCCACAGAATGTTCGATTTCCAGAGGATCTCCCCATCTCCTTCGCACTCGGAAAGGCAGATGCAAGGACTGATTTCAGAGCAATCTTCTTCACAGAGGGAAGAACTGCTGTGAAGGTGTGAAATAGGGCTTTGGATAATTTACTAGCTGGTGAGAGATACGGCTTTGATCCGAGCTGCTAACGTACCATCTAAGCAAGCAATCAGAAGACACTGTGTCCAGAAGGATGGCCCCTCACAAAGCACACAAACCCCTCCATCCATCCCACCGAGGGCTGAGTGACATTAAATAACACATCTGCAGGGGTATGTCTGAACGACAGTCGCAGCAGCTCCTAACTCAAAGATACATGAACTATGTAAACCACGTGTATGACCAGCCCTGGTCAGCCCAGCCCCCTGCATTTCGCTTCATCAAGGAGGCAATAAGACAACTGTTGCCAGGTATTCAGTTGATTGCACTTCTGCTTTGCTTTGCAGTGATGCCCACCATGGGGCTGGGCAGAACATGCCACCTTGCAGAGCCCCAAGCCAGTGTTCCTGATCGGGGTGCTGCAGCACACAGCCCTGTTCTGCTGCATGGTGACAATCCCACACAGAGTTTCATCAGGGGCTTAAGGAAAGGGGGACTGTGACAAGGGTTTCTGCTTGCAGAAGTGACTCACGCTAACGGCCGGGCCCAGCTAACGTTAGATGAATAAACCTACCCCATGAGGCTACATATCTGACAGAGCCTTCCTCCCACAGTGGATGAATTGCCAACCACGGCTGCCACAGCGCCACTGGTGCTTGGCCACCCAGCAGCATGGGCCCCCAAAGGATGTACCTCTGTAAAGAATGGTAGTAACAGGACATGTGACACGAGACCGTCAGAGAAGACCATCTTCTTCCCCTCAACAGTGATGATGCATCACCAGAAATGGTCCAGCAGAGGATGTGGCATCCAAGTCACCGGGACTATGAGGCCTCTGAAGACTTGTCTATCGGTTTATGCGCTGACATAATGAGCCCCAGCGAGCTCCTGTGCGGCACCAGTCCTATAAGGAGGGAAGAATAAAAGGCTGTAACGTTAGGGATCAGGGCTGCTTTGGGGCAGGACATATACACTTTGCCCTGAGCACACTTTGATCTTTCCTTGAATGCATAAATGTGCGGAGCAGAACTATCTGGTGCTCAGCTGGGACAACACACAGCACAGCTGGGGACCCCAGAGGAACCCGAGGCGTTCTGAACTTCTCCCAACACTGCCTTCTTTTTGCGCTCCTCCCTTGTCTTCTTTTCCCTAAAAAAGGTTCCTTTTCCAGGGAGAGGTATCAAGTTCATGATGCAGTAACTGTGGTGGGGGCTGTGCTGTAAATACATGGGATGTGGATGTGCAGTTACAGAAGTATGAAATATTATGGGAGAAGTATCTTTGGTAAAACTCACGTCCTCTCACTCCACATTGTAGAGAATTGATCCTCAGACCCAAACTCTGCTTTCGGATACCCACAATATTAACTAAAGCTTGCAAGCAGCATTCATACGTGCCCAGATAACTGTGCCTGGCTTAAAACACTCGTTTACATGTTTTACTCTATGCTTATAAAGCATTAAAGCATGAGCTCAGCAACTGGGCTGGCTCCTACCACCCCACAGCAGTACCAGGGAAGGAGGGTCACTTTGCCCTGCCTTGACACTGAAGAGACCCATAAGAGGTGAATACATTTGCACTCCCAAGACTTCTCACAGATATAACAGCGTTTTTGCAGTGCAACTGAAGACTTTTAAGTCTGGAGCTTCACAAAGCATGGGAGCCTCCCCCAGAGTGGAATTAGGGATGGCCAGTGTCCCTGGACGCTTGTTTCCCACATATACACCCCAGCAGCGGCTGTTTTCTTTCCATCCTCACCCACTGAGATCAGAAGCCTAAAAAGAACCTGGGCAAGTTCCCAATGCTCTTTTCTTCCCTGTGCATTGTGCTAGTCTGACCTGAGGTGATGGGTCAGTATCTTTGAACACCCATTTAACCCAGTACCCAGTGACTTACTGAGTGAGTGCACCACACTCCTTTGAAATGAGAAATTAAGGTAATATAGCATCCTGTAAAGACCCTGGAAGTTAAGCCCCCATCTAAGGTAGGCTCACAGGAGTCTGTGGCTGACGGGAACAGAAAGAAGCAGCCACACAGGGTGAGTCAGTCTACCCAAAGATAGGTGGGAAGGATGCATATTGAGCCAGTTCCCTTGGGAAGACAACCCCCCCTTTGCAGTATTTTACATCTTATCCCAATAAAACAGTTATTTCCAAATGACATATGCCCTTTTTTGCAACACGTCCAATGTCTTTTGGAGCCTTCTGGAAGAAAGGGCCTCTATCCACATAGGCCATGAGTCATTTGGAGGAAAGGGAAACCATAGCCACCCGTGGGCACATGCAGGGGGTGGAGAAGGGCTGGGAATGGTAACTAGTCAGGTCCCCAGCCAAACTAGGGCAAGATCCATGCTCAGTGAGTCTGATGACCGGGTCCTGTTAGTGGAGGGAGGAATTCTGCAGGAACATCACCAGGATGACAGCCGTGGAAGCTGCTAGCAAAGGGCTCAGAGCCAAGGGAGTGGACAGAAATGGAGGAGTCCCCACAGAGTGTATTCCACATCCTAGCTTCCCATCAGCAAGTATTCACTGGGCATTCAGCAGGCTGGGGCCAGCTCAGATTTGCCGCTATGCTCCTTTTTATCCTTGAAGAATACCACAGCCTTCTCTCAGTTCAGTCTCCCTTGGAGGAAATTAGAAGTTCAGGTTACATGGAAATAGTGAGACTGCGGTTTCAGGGCACACAGAAGCTTGCACACAGGATGTGTTTTGCCAGGCTGACAGCCCACGGGGTTGACATGGTGCCCGTGCCGAGGTATGTCGGTTAGATACAAGACTTTGAGGGAAAGCTGGCTTTGGTGAGGCCTGCCTTCTTCTGCTGAAGTTCTCCTGTTTGTGGATAACCTGCCTGGAGGCCTGAAAAACCTGTACATGGCCTCAGCATGGTCAGCTGTGGAAGTGGGAGCAGGCAGGAAGCAGAAGGGAGCATTACAGGCGTGCTCTGGGTTTGTGGCTGCATGAAGAACATCTTTGCCGAGAGATGATCACATCTCTCCATCGCTACTGGTGGTCCCCACACGGACAAGCAGCCCAAGGCTATTGAATTGAAGGCTATCGAATCACAAGAGCTGGAGAGACAAGCCACAGGGCTGGGGGGGCACGTGAAATGAAATTTTTGGCCACAGTCATCTTCCTTACCTCTGGCTTCCTATTCTGATGAAAACGAGGGTGTAACAGCATCAGTAAACAGCTCCCCACAACGGGCTGCACTACAAGGGAGCGGTACAGGTCACTGCTGGGCACACGTTTCCTTGTGCGCAGCTCTCCTCAGCACCTAAGGCAGAGTCACATCTTGCTGGCACCACCATGAAACTAGGGCAGAGATGCAGCTGGTGAGACACTCGCACGAGAGGGGAAGCCAGCCCCGTGGGTCGAGTCCTACCCGCTACCGAATATACAGGGCAGGCAGGCAGCAGCTCTGCCAGAGAAGAGCCCCATATGCACAACTCCAGCTGAAATGTCCGGGGCAAAACAGACAGCAACCCCCCGAATTTAGAACTAGAGGTTTCTCAGGTGAACACAGCCCTGGCCATGCGCCACGCTGTAAAACCCTGCACATCACCAGCGCCTCGTCCTCACGTTAAACGGCTCAGGCTCCATTCAGAAGTGATGTACGAACCTACATTTTCATTATGTGATAAATATGAGCAATGACAATTCATTTCGTGTTACAAATGATTCTGCTCCTGACACGCTAAAATGGTGCCACAAGTCAACAGGACACCAAAAGTTTAAATATACGAGTTCGGGGTTTCTGTCTTTTGAGGGAAAAGCATATAAAAACCACAGGAATTGTCCCTGGATACATTTGGGAGCACTGGGAAGATGTGGGTAAGTGTCTTTATATGGTTCACAAGCATGAAGTAGTTCTTTCCGGTTCAAAGAGCAATCTCCCAAGTAAAACCAGTGTTCTCGTCAGGATAAATTCTTCTTGGCTTTGGACAGGAGCTCCAAAGAGACTGAAACATCTCTTTACTCATGTCACTTGACCTCTTGTTTCTCCCGAGTTTTATTAACAGCATCCTGCTTCGATGGATTTGCTTTGAACAGCACATCAAAAGTGCTGTTAGTGGAGGAGTTACAACTGCATTGGGTTGCACGACCTTGTAACTGGAACCCTTTTTGTTTCCTAGAAAGCTCTCTGAATGCAAAAAAACCAACCCCAAAACAACCAAACCTGTGGAGAATGGAGCTGGCCTGGCCCAAACATTTGGTAGGTGAGGCTTGAACAAAGCAGAGCTGCGCTCTATCATGCTATTGTAAGAGGCTGTTTATGCTAAGCCCGGCTGACTGCAGCACGGTGAAAGGCTGCAGGCTGGGCTGCATTGCTCATCTTTAAACAAAATGAAAGGCGAAGCCTTGCCTAAGATCTTTGACTTTAGCATTGGCTTTAACACTTCTGAACAAAGACAAGATATTACAAAGCGTAAATGTCAGCCTGAAATGTCCCAAGACTCCTGTATCTCCATGGGAATCTGGAATTCGAACTGGGAAAGCCTGAGGCGGGTTTCCTTGAATGAAGGATTACCCGTTTAAAAGGCCATTGGAACACGTTGAAATCCAGAAACCCAAACAAACCATGCTGCAGGGCAGTCTGTCTCCAGTCACCCTGTGCGTAAATCCCTCCTAACGCACCAACACTGCATCTACTCTGGTTTGTTACACGGGGCTGCAGGCATGTCTGCAGAGCAGGAAGGGGCTACAATCTCTGCTTCAAGCTTCTACTTCGCAGTAGTAGAAGCCACGCAGCGCCTGCCCTTGTGCTGCAATCTGACCGGCCACTCCTCACCGCTTCAGCCACTTTCACACAGATGCAGTAAAAATACTTGCTGGCAGTGAGATCAGGCTGTCCCTTGGATGAACCGAAGTAGAGGCCGTACATATGGCGCAAAGATGCACTTACCTGCCTGAGCAGGACCATCTCACCATAATAATCTGTTCAAGCACTTTATCGCTCCCAAGTTTGGAACAATCCTGGTAAGCCACTAACTCTGAGCAAATTCAAAAAGATGCTCTTGGGATAACCTTCAGAAAATAAGAGGTTTAGCTGGGATGAAGCTGTTGAGACAACAATTTCCGGAAGCATCACACTGATTGATTTCCTGTGGTGCTACAGCTGAAGATGACACAAATCTCAAGAGAAGGCCGAAAACTTCTGTTTCCTCAAGGGCACAGCAAAGCTTTAAACAACAGGACAGAGCAGGCTGCTTTACAAGGAGCTTTATAAGGTTCGGGTCTGGAGAAACCATCAGCAAGACACAATGGGAAAACAGAGGTTACAGACCTGCTGGGGGTCCTGCTGCTGTGGGAGTCCTGGGACCAGTGTTCACAGTTTCATCTCTCCCCGATTCCCTGCACAACCTCTGGAAAACAATTCCTCTCTCCATTCCCAAATTCCCCAGATGTAAAATGGGGAATTCACAACATCTCTCTTGGCTATTTCAGGCAATGACACTAGGCAGGGACTCTGACTCAGTCTGTATGGCGTCCAACCTTGCGGTCAGTTAAAGCCTCTGGGTGCTGTTGTAATTCAGGCACATTTAATGACTGATACAAAAGTGCTAATGTTAAATTAGGGCAGGTTTTTATCATCTCCAGACCACACTGATCAAGAAATAAGTTTATAAAGGAGCTCCAGCACTACTTGCATGAATCCATCACATCTCTGAAAAAAGACTCACACACAGGGGGGCTGGCAGGTGCAGTCTTTTTCCTTTGGAAAACCCCAATATTTTTTATAAGCTCCTTGACAGAATAAGGCAAAAGAAATAAAAAGTGCATTATGAAAATTTATCAGTGAATTGCTTAAAGAAACCCCAGAAATCCCAGTACAGTTTGCTTTAGTAACGCTGAATCTTTCTTCTGATAGCATAAAACCTCTCCTTTTCATTATGCAGGAACAGTTTGGTGCAGTAACAATAAAGCCATAGAACAGACTATTAATATACTATGAAAAGAACACAGTATATAGCATTCTGGAGTCATATGCTAATGAAAAGCTCTCCACCAAAAAGGCAAAGCAGCAAATGAAAACGAAATGTTTTGGGAGTGTCACAACAAGAACTGTACTGTTAATGCAGAGGAATCCTAGGCCAGCCTAGGAAAGCTAAGCTCCATTTCTTTCAAGCACCAGGCAGCAACACTACGTGGCCTTGCCCCATGAAAGCACTTCATTAAGGCTTCAGAGGTGAGTAGGTCCATGGGAGCCCCCATGCTCCTGGTAGGGCCCTGCTTTCTGTCTGGAGGTAAGCTCCTCCTGACCGCTGAGACACTCCTCAAAGGGACAGCGTGAGTATCCCGAACAGTCCTTCCACTGGCTTTGGTCAGATCTGCAGACGTAGATGAACTCCAAAGCAAACCCTTGAGCATTTCATGGAAAGATTCCCACTGGCTTCAGCATGCTTTTGTTTAGATTTTTGGCTACAGCCCAAAATACCAAGTTCCCCAGGTAAGAGGTGAGTTTGAGTGACAAGATAAGGCCCTTGGCTGCCCGTGGAGGCAGTCCTGCCCCCTGTGTGAGCCAGGAGCTGGAAGACAACCCTGCACGGTGCACCAAGAAAGAGGTACTGGAGACAACACTGCTGTTTTTTCCTTTGTCATGCAAATACAGATCATCTCCCCAAGTGCTCAACAGCTTGAAACAGCTGTGCAGCTTCCTGAGGCAGAACCGCTGGAAGCCGCTCCACTCTGCTAGTCCATAAATTACTACACCCTGCTCTGCTCTCTTGCATGTGTGTGTATATTATTTGTTTGCCCTACACACTGTATGCCGCAGAAGTATGTTCCATTTCCTGGCAGTCCTGGAATCATTACTGACCTCAGAGCACAACAGATGCTCTTGCCCTGCTTCTGAAAAAGCAGAGATCTGAAAAGGAGCAGAGTTTGCAACACGTGTTTGGAGTCCCGTGGCCAGCTCTCATGCTAGTGAGAGCCCAGCAGTCCAGAGGGACCCAGCCGCTCAAGCTGTGGGCTGAGACACAACCTTCAGGGACCTCCCTCTCTGAGCAGAAATGGCCTCATGGTTTTTGCACAGCAGCACATTTAGACATGCTGGAGATGCTGCTGGGTTCCTCTCCAGCTCGGTCAATGGCTTTATGGGAAGTTCAGGGTTACTTTGCACCTTGACTGGTACAACACGTGGACAATTCAGAGGCAAATCCTGTCTTCTTGACTCTTGCTGTGATAGGAAACCTAACGGGGAAGAACTGGCAGAGAGAGGAAGCTCAGTGTGTCTCATTAGAAGGAATATCACAGAAGCAGCTACAGCCAGGACTAGACATGCTGGGAGAGGTACACAGTAAAAGAAGGATCAGCCTCTGCTTTAGAGAGCTTACAATCCAAACAGCTAGAGAGGAAAGTACTATCCCATTTAACTGCCAGAGAACCGAGGCAGATAGGGGTTTAAAAGGCAGGCTTAAGGTCACATGGAAAATCCTCTGGCAGAGCAGTGACCTGAACTCAGTGTCCTGAAAGAAACCCGGCATCCCAGCCCAGCCCTTCACACCACCTCTGCCTGCAAACTCCCGCATCGGATCCGTCCTGCTAAGGGTGCCAACAGCACTGGGGAAACATCTTCTTGCTGGAGAAGAAAACAGAGGGTGGGGTGAGATGAGACTGACTCCAAGGGAATTGGGGATTGTTATCACCACTGGGGTGTCCAGACTTTTGTTTGGTCTTTCTCCATTCTCAGCTCTGCAGATGGAGGAGAAACTGCAGCTATGGCCACCGAAAGCTTTCCCTGGCTCTTTGACTGCTGCCCTGACTCTGACCCCTCTTAGAAGCAGAGTTGGGGAGAAAGAGGAGCCAGCAGCTGGAGCAGCAGGGCGAGCAGCTTCCTCAGCTGCAGCTGGCAGCAGGCAGGGGCTGAGCACCCCTCTTTGTACAACGGATAGGGGACCTGGCTGACAAGGATGCAGCCATCCGCAGTCCTAACTTCTGGAGCAGACGTGCTCCTTTTCACCTCATTACAACTTCTTAGAGAGCCAGCTTCATGTGAGAAGGCACCAAACTGCAGCTAGGGGAGCCTCCAGCACCCACAACTGACCAATCCTCCTGTTTCTTTCAGGATTCCAAACTTGCAACAGCACCTTTATTTCTAGTTCTCATTTCTTTTGTAAGCAGTAAGTTTCCTGGGGGCAACAGGCCATCCCTTTGACCTTGCTCACATAAAACTGGGGCTGATGAGTGCTATCACCGAGCAAATAACTCATGGAATTTCACAACAGAGCCAATGCCTATTCCCCCAGACACAGTCCTGCAAGACAGCAATGCTGCTTGTAAGGATTGCTGTTAACATTTTAAGGCCTCACCACAGAGCTCTTACCTCAGGGATGTCACATGTATTCAATCATCTCCCAGGAGCCACCCCCAGTTCTCCCAACATCTGCACAGAGAGGAAAATACCCACAGCCATGAGTCAAACAGGAATAACGGTTCAAAGAGCCCAAAGTCTATTTTCCTCTGTCATCTGGGGCTTTTTCCCAAGCCTGCTGCTTTGCCTCTGACTCTTCCCACTGACCTGGAAGGTCGGGGATTTGGCCAGTGCAGCCAGGCAGGGACTGCACCCCGATAACTGGGAGAAGCGAACGCCTTGGGGCAGGGTGGGCTACACCAGCTCCTCTCACACTGCTCCTTCTGCCTCTTGCTCTTGCCAATGGGTCTGTGAATGGGGTCTGTGACCAACATACCCAAACCTGCTTGCTTGTACAGGGTGTAGACCTGCATCTGTTTCATTGCCAGGGGCCTGAGCCCATCCCTCCTATTGAACACAGCCGAGGTGGTGGGAAGGATGCTTGCCCAGGCATGGCCACCCCGTCTGCTGCTGACACCATCACATACACCATCAAATACCGCTATTCATGGACTCAACCTGCTCACTCACCTCTGTTGCTGCAGGGCAGGCTGTCCCTGGTGCAGCCTGCAGTGTGTCCCAGCAGCCCCCAGGGTCACCTCTGTTTCTGGAACACCAGCTCCTTTCTTCATTTCCTGACAGGGAGGAGAAGAGCAGAGGTGAAATTCTGGCTCTGGTTAACTCCATCCCTCCCGCCTGCAGTCGGGGCTAAGCCACCCTGCAGCGGGGTCTTTGCTCACCACATGCCATAGGGTTAATTCCTGCTCTCCCTCTCTTCCCCTCTGTGCCTCTCAGATCACACTGTACAAGCCAGTCCTGCCCCATGGCAATAAACTTCCCTGGGAGTCTGGGTCCAAAAGAACCTTGGGAGCACGATTTTTGGTAGTAGTTTGGGCTGTGTGTGGGGGGTTGGTTGGTGTTTGTGTGGTGATTTTTGGTGGGGTTTTTGTTTGTTGGTTCTCTCTTTCCAATAACCCTCTGGCAGCCTCTCCCTGGTGATGCTTATTCTAGATGGGCCACTTGGAAAGCTGACTGAGGGCAGAGGAGCAAGTAAGGTGAAAGTGAGGAGCTGCATCCAAGTGGCGGGTCCTGTGGAGCACCAGGATCTTGCATGAGGAGCCGTGGGGAGGTCAGTTCTTCATTAGAGGGGAGCCTGCCTTTGGCAATGACATTAAAGACCATCCTCAGGAGAGGCGATTTCAGCTCCTGGCTCTGACATGGGGCTCCTGCCTGACTTGGCCAACTCGATCTTTCCCCTTCTCCAATGGCAGCAACGTTTCTTTGGCTCTGTCTCGTCCATTCGTATCAGCAGGTTTTTGGAGGAAGGGTAGGGTCAGGCACATCCTTCCAGGGCTTCGCTGAACCATGGCTGTGATTGCCCAGATCTGCTGGTATGGTCCTGAAGTCTGAACTGCCCCTTCAGCCCAAAGAGGATCCTGGCTCTGCTTAGTTGGGTGTTCTAAAGCCAGTTAGTGATTAGAGACATGTCTCAGCTATTAGCACATCATTAATCAACATATCACAAAAGCAGCAGGTTTTTTGCCATTTCAGGCCCCTCTCCAAAGAGGCTCTTCTAATTGTAGATGACTGCTTTGCCTATATCCTTGTGATGGGCTTCCTTGCTGGTTTTTGATGCACTTCTCTCCCACTCGCTTCACACAAAAGCTCTTTGTCGGAAAAAGAAAATGTATTTTTACTTATCAAAAAGGAATTTATCTGTCTCAGGAAAGCTTGTTGGGTTTTTCCAAGTCTAGAATAGGTTTCCTAGTTAGACAGAAGGAGCACAGCCAACAAAATGCAGCGCTAACCTGGGGAGCAGCAGACTATATTTTGCTTTATGTGTTTAATTAGTCAAAGCAGCACTTTAAAGAAGCCTTCCAGACCCCACAAAGGGTTGGATCGATTAGGGTATTGGCTCTTACGAGTTTCATTCTCTGCTCCCATTCTCGCCTGGGAGAAAAACAAGCTCTTGCCAGGAATACTTCTGAGATGGCTGTTATTATCACAATACAGACAAGCTGCTCTACAGGCAAAACACCAGTTGGTGTTGATTAGGCTTGACTGTAACAGAGCAATCAAGGTGCTGTAGCCACTGCTCAGGGCCAAATGGTGCACCCACTCTGAGGAGCAGCTATTAGCATGCCTTCAATGGGAGAAGGTGGCTTGGACTGGGGCAGCCAAAGGGATTAAAGCAGTTATGAGGAGTTCAGCTCTGTCTCCTCGTTTTCTCTGCTCTGATTTCCAAGAGCCAACCTGATCCAGAGCAGCCACACTGGAAACAGCATAAGGTGTATTTGGGAGGCCTGTTTCACAGCCTGTTTTCCTCACCTGCCAGCTGCATCTCCCCTTTACGTTACAATTCAAGCAGGATGCCTGGAGCCTTGGCTTCAGTTTCTTCACCCAAGTTGTGGGAAAGGCAGACAACAGTCTTGTCGATAACTGTGACCAAGAAAATCCTGCGTCTTTCTCTTAGCAAAGAGGCATTTGGCTCAGCAGTTTCCAGGCTTTTCAAGCTCCCAGTTTTCAGCTTTCTCCTTCACTTTAATGTTGACTCTCTCATGGTTGATTTCAGCTGTGACCTAAAAAGACAAGGAACTACAGTCATGCTTTCTGTATTTCCTTCCCTGCTCCGAGCCAGCAGGCAGAGCTCTAGGAGCTGATGGTTTCCCCCTCCCACCTCCCTCGTGCCCTCAAGTTTGCAAAAAGCATTTGCCACAGGATTTCATGCCCTCGGCCCACAAGAGGTGCTCGGTCTCTTACTCTGTGCACATGATGCTGTCCAGGTTTGCACACTGGGACTCCCACAAAAAGCGAAGCCAAGAATTGCATCTCAGCTGCTGATAGACAATAAGTTCCCACCAGCTTTCCAGCATACATCCCCTGAGAGTGATGCAGGGCTTGTAAACTGCTGCCAAAAGCCAATGGCTCAAGACGACAGGAAAGAGAACAGTTTCTATTTAACAAAGAGAATACTCCCGAGACAGGCTGGGATGAGGAGGAGGAGGGAAGGGCCTTTCCAAGACTCTACTGTGGAAAAGGAAGAACGCTTGGTGTTAACAGGGCTGCCTTTTGTCTCCTTCCTCTTTGGTTTCTGCAGGTCCTTTTAAGAGAGATGAACATAAGCAACAGACAACAGGGCTGAAGGCTCTCTGTCCATTTTGCTGCCCTCGTATTTCTGTTTCCATCACCATAATGCCAAGGAAATCAAGATTAGGACCTCTTCAGTAATGTATACATTTATAACAGGACCCTTGAGACACATTCCTTCTGCAAATGTCAGCTTAAGAACAGTTAGCTCTATTGACTAGAAGGGAGTAACAGCACTTACTTTGTTTGCTGGCAATATCTAGCCCTCTAAATGATATCAGACGGGCATGAGTCAACAACCTGGCCTTGAATAATGTGCTGCCCAGACTGCCTATAAATAGATTTTACTTTCCCTCGTTCATATAAAAGTACACAGAGCCAAGGGGTCTGCTGGGGACAGACAGACACATGCCTGGACAAGGGGTATTGAAGTAGCTGCATTCCCTCTAATCTCTTCCTGCCAAGGGGCCACTAAAACTACAGTAGCCACCCAGTTGCTTTAGCTGTCATTGTGGCTGGGTGGTGCAGGAGCAGAGAGCAGCAGCCAAGTTCTTCGTATCTCCTTAGTCTCAGCTGAAAAAAAAGCTCCAAAGTAGCTGATAATTAAGCCCTTATTATTTCCAATAAACTTTAAACATGGCTATTTTTACCACAGTGACATGCAGAGCCAGGAACACACACTGCACACAGGGAGGGAGCGGCAGCTCTCTCCTGCCTGCTTAGGCAGCTGGAGTCTTTACAGTGGTACCTCTGGGACATGGGGAGCTTAAAGAGTTGGCTTTAACGGTGTTTTCACTCACACTTCAGTGTTTGCCAAGCCAGGTGGCACTGAGAATGTGGCATGACTTTAATGAGCTACAGGAAGAAGCTGCATGACCTCGTCCTGAGGGGACACAGCATCTTCTCACCGGGACTCAAGGAACAGGTCCCAGGAGCAGTGAAACTGAAGATCAGTCTTTCTCCAAGAACTAGGCCCAGTCAAACATGCCTAATGGCCCTCTGGGCTGCATAGCAGCAGGGAGCGAAATAGCACCGTAGCTGGTTGGCTGCCACCCCTCCAGCCGATGGAGAAGACAAGCACAGGGAGGCGAGTCTCAGTCTCACACACTGTATTGTACAAACATAACTTGAAAATCCCAACCTCTTGATTCAAAGCAGTAAGAGAAATACAACCTATCCAGTGCATTTTGGTCAGCTGTTACCTCTAGAGCCTGACGACACAGAGTTCAGGGCCAGGATTGTTACCAGGGGTAATTTTAGCAGAGCTAAAGACTAATGTCACTGTCTCTGCTTTAGAGGAGAGGCCATTCACAAAAAGCCCTGATACTTCGATTCCAGGTTTCATGTAACTCCAGATCACACAGTCACAGATCTGAAAAGTTCATCAGCTTTTGTTCAGATTACTCCTTTTTTGTGTGCTTTACAGGATAAACAGAGGCAGGAACATTCGGGCAAGTTCACAAGAGGACTCTGCTCCCACGTTGTGTGCAGAAATGCATGGGGAAAAAATGTATGTTCATTTAGGGCCTCTTGTTGGGATTTTCCTTCCTGTCTTTAAAGAGAATTCAGGATGGTGAATGCTGAAATCTTGGCTTCAACTGTGGGATTTTACAAAACGTCTAGTGTTGCTCTAACCCCGACCCAAGGAAATGGATTGTTCACCACTTACTTCAGAAGTGGAGTTCACAGGGGAGGTGCTTTGGAAAACCCCATCTTATGTCTCACAGCTGCTAAAGGTTTATGGAAATCTTGTCCCCCATTGCAGGCCATACATAAGGGACAAGATGTTTGGAAAAACGTCCCTCAGAACCTGGGACTGATGATAAGGAAGGGACTGAGACCGTGCAGTTCGGTTAGAAACTTCCCATTCCTCATCACAAGTTGGGAATGGTGAACAGCAGCTCAGTGAAACCCAGCGCGTGCAGGACTTCACCCACGCTGTACCACCAGTTTGTGAGTCCAGAGTAGATCTAAGCCTTCCGTATACGAAGTGGACTCATTGCTGCCTGAATATGCCAGCAAAGCTGGAAGCAAACAGCAGCCACCCTCGGCAGGGGAGACCCCTCGTTGCTGGAGATCAGCAGGTCCAGCACAGAGGGATTACACAACTGCCAACCCTGAGAACAGTGCTGAAGTGAACGGGTATAGTCCAGCGATGCAATGATGTGGTATAACCTTGTTCATGCAGTAATGACACTCCAAGACTCTGCAGGTAGCACATGTGCTCCCACCTGGACCAGATGATCCCACCCAGCTACAGGATAGTCTCTCTCCTGCAATTCAGTGCTACATTCTTGATGCCCTCCACACTGTTTCTTTCCACTGCAGCCTTGACACTAGGCACTGCATGTCCTCCAGTTATAAACTGAGAGACTAAGGTGAGAAGGAAGCACCACATTACCTCAACCAGACACTGGTTTTAATCCCGTTATCCTTCATAATGCCTATCTTCTGACCTTATTCTAAGGCCCACAAGGGGTGAAGAATCTACCATTTGGTGAAAAGTCAATAAGCTACACACAGTCCAAAGAGTCAAAGGCAAAAGCAAAGCCAGGAGGAGCGTCTTTTGCTTTACTCCAGAGCTAAATCTCTGTCCTTCCAGAATATTATAAACACATGTTTACTTCGGAAGCTGGTAATGACCGACTCCGAGATCCACAGTCAATCACAGGCCTAAATAAAGGCAAGGCAACATGTCTTTAAGTACCTAGGCAAAGAAGAAAGCCTAAAGGAAGAAGTGGGAGACGCAGTGGGAGACGTGCCTGTACAAAGAGGAAGACAGGCAGAGCTTTTGGGGCACAGCGCCTGCTGAAGGGACTCGGAGACTTCCGACAAGGAAGCTGTTTCTTTTGAGATCATAGCAACAAGACATCACACACACGGTGTGTAAGTCAGTCATCATTTTTCCAAGGAATACTTCTCCAAATAATACAATCAATTTCTCCTTTTAATGGAAAAAAACCCTATATGGACCTGCCAGGCCGGAGGGACAACACTATCCTCATCCAGCACATCTCCTGTTTTTCCAAAAACACTTCCCAGTTTTAATTCCAGGGCGGTGAGTCCTCTCATCCAGTTGAGCAGCCTGTTCTTGAGATGCATAAATCACAGACAAGGAGGTGACCCAGTCGGTTCTTGGAAACAATACAAACCCAGTGCTTGCTTTCAGCTGCTGCCTCCGAGCCATCCGCAGGGCTGCTGCTGGGCTCTGAGCTGCCAGCTCCTGACCTGTTTTCAGCTCACATACAAGCCATTCTCCCACAGCAGCTTTGCAGGTAGCAGTTCCCTCTGCTCTGCTCTCCCTTACCTCTTACAGACCAGCAATCCCCTGGGAACTCTCCTCCAGTTGCCGACTGGCTTCAGTTTCAGGCACGGCTCATTGGAAAGCATCCCGGGTTACTTCCCGTCTTGCAGTAAGGAATGCATTTCTGCTCCTTGACCACCTCTTTTCCCTGCAGAGCACAGCTGAAGACACTTACACCATTATATATCTGGCTTGCAAGAAACTGAAACACCTCAGGCCCTTCACACCTGCATCCTGCTTGTCCAACACACAAGACATGGCCTTCTCCAACACTATCAGCATTTCGTTGCTATCCGTCCTGCTCTAAAGATTCCTGATGGTCTCACTCATTGCACTGAATCCAGCGAGCAGCTGGTGTATGCAGGGAACACAGGATGTCACCAGCTATCCTGAAGTGTGCTGCTAGAAACCTTCCCAGCATGAAGAATAGAGTCACTATCACCTATGGTCACACTCCTGTCGTTTTCTGCCGGTATTCCTCCTTTCTTTCCCAGCTTCTTTTGTGCTTGTAAACAGGAAGGAGTAAACATTACAGCTACCACATTCTTTTTTCATTGTATCATTTCAAGTGACTTCTTGAATCACTTCGAGAGCTTCTTTGGAAATACTTAAAGAGGTGTAATTCCCATTAAGCTGCTATGTGGGAAAACTGCTTACAAGTCACATTAATCCGAAGTTTAATTGAACTCTTCTGCTCAGCCTGGACTTACACACTCTCCTAGGTGTATCTGTGACATCTGAGAAGGCAGAGACAGAGTAGTAAAAAGCCGTGTAAGAAACCGGAGATAAATAGACTCAACTTATTCGTGGCTTGAAAATTACTGAAGGGAAACATCACATATACCAACTTTGAAGTTCACCTTTCCCAGGCATCCACTTGTGGCCGCAGCTGTAGATATGATGCTGCACAAGATGGGCCTCTGGACCCATCTAATACAGCTATTCTTATCAGAGTGGGTATCAACACAACTGCAAGTAACAGTATTGTAACACATGAGGCTTTAAGAGCAGCTAAAAACACTATCAATAATTTTATAGGAGACAAAGACTGGTAAATGATAAGGACAGGTCACTGACACACCACATGTTGAATTACTCCACACACTGGTGTTTAGCAGCCACAGAGATAAACAGCAACAGAACCAGGGTGAAGCTCTTCATCATGGGACAATTCATACTAAGTGGTGCTTCAGATTTTATTACTATTATTTGACTTTTCCTTTTGCTGATCAGAAGTGATTTGAACCACTGAAAAGTTAGTGGCAGCCAGTCAGGCCTGTACACACTTGCTGCCAGTGTCTGTCCAGAGAGTCTGGTGTCTGTGAAAGCAGAGGGGAAGCTTTGCTTTAAATTAACTCCCCCGGGGCTACAATTTTTCCGGAGCCGAGGATCACGATGGAATAAAGGAGGGGGTTGCAAAGATTCAAATGCTGGGAAAAAAGTTAAAAACCAACAGAACCAAACACTTTATATGTCATTTTCCAAACATACTCCCAGTGGGATGCCCATTGGTAATGAAGGAGCTGACACCGCTGAAGTCAAGCGTGACTGATGCATTGCAAACTCAGGGCCATGAACAGAGTTTACTGTTTCTTGGTCCCTGATAAGAAAGGCAAAGGGCACGTCCCAGTGTTGTTTGACACTGGACAGACGCTGCTCTCTCCTTGATTTGTCTGATGGGTGTGAATCAGTTGCAGAAGCAGCCGCTGGTGCTGACAAGTGCATACAACTAACACTCAAAATTTAACATCCCTGAAGCGATGCAATCTTAAAACCACATTTAAATTCAACAATATCAGTTTGAGTCTTAACCTTAATCTTCTGTCCAAATCCCATAAATGCCCAGTTTAGTGAAGTGAGCCTGGAGGATTCTATTAAAGAGAGACTTCAAAAAGCTTTCGGTTGATAGTTTCCATCCTGTATCCAGATGCTCTCATGACTTGATGACCACGACACGACAAAGCCACGCACCCAGCTCATCTCTGAATGCCCTGTTCTTAACAAAACAAAAACCTCGAGGAAACCTTGAGGAAAATCTGGTTTGTTCCTGCAATATAAATGGAGGCTTTTTTCCCACTTTAAGTTTCAAAACTCCAGGCTCTGAAAACACACATTTCTCAATAGCTAAAGCAAGTGTTTTTCTAACAAACCATAAGAATTTGTTCAGGGAAGTCAGAAACCTTTAGAAGGATGTTTTAATGGCTGCATTTGCTGCTAATTCCTTTGAGCCCATTTGTTCATAAACACAGCAACTTGCCACAAACTCTCCATCCTCATCCTTGTATGCAAATGATTCTGAAAGACCCTCCATGCTACCCATTTCGACGTGTCCTTTACTAGTTAAGTACAATCAGAGAAAAAAGTTACACCTTTGAGTAAACCAAGCTACCTGCAGCAAGCATAAACACTACAGGAGCAGCTTGGAATCACAGACACACTGCTATTGAAGATAAATTATTTTAAAGGGGAAGGCAGGGTTCAGTTGTAAAGAACTTACGAAGTCTAAGATGAAAACTGTATCTCTGCATGGCAAGAGCTCCATCAGGAACTCGTCCTTCGACTCTCATCCAAAGCATTACTCCAATAGGATGCTTAAACTTATGCCTAACCTTAAACACAGTGTCATTGGGCCCAAGGCATCCTCTCTGCCCTGAGGTATGTGCTTAAATGTCTTGTTGAACCCAGAGGGAAGCTTCAGGATGGGAACTTCTCCCATCTCCCTTCAGCCAGCTGGCTCTGCCCCGGGCCTTTACAGCATCCATGTCAGCCCCTTCCCTGTGCTTTAGCTGTGGCCACGTGAAAGCTCAGCACTAGCACTGGACAATACCTAGTGGCAGCAGGTACTGTTTATTTTGGCTCAGGAACTGCCTTTGTTATTTGGTCTGCTCTTATTCAGCACTAGGTGAGGCGTCCTGCTCATGACACCTGGGTTGGAACTAGATGATCTTAAGGTCCCTTCCAGCATTAACCATTCTATGATTCTGTCATTCTGTGCATGATTCCACTGCCTGTGCAGGGCCAGGGAAGAAGCACATTAGCTCTTTCTGCAGTGTTACTCAGAGAGTTGTTGGGGTCTGAGTCATGGCTGGTTTGGGACTATGGTCTGTGTGCGATTAGTCACTGGAATTTGGTGGGAGGCTATATTTAATAGCACCCTTCACTCCAGAGAAGCTGGGAGCCAGGGAATCTTTGAGGACCACAGATGCATTATAAACTCTTTCCACAACCGCAGAAATGTGGCCAGCAAGAAGACAGCCAAATGAGCACAAAAGCATATACGTAGGCGGGGGGGCCGTACCCCTGGTCTGTACTGTGAGCAGACATCTACCCAGGCATCGCATCCCCAGCCAGCATCTACAGTGGCACTTCTGCCCTCTCGCTGTGGGACCACTTACAAGAGACCCTGCAGGCACTGGACGTGCTCACAGACACATCAGTGCGAGGCACGATTAGACCAGGACCTGAGTGCGTGTAGAACACATACCGGGCAGCTGAAGCTCTCGCTGCTCACTGCTCCGTCTCCAAAACACAATATAAGTGTAAAGACTCCTACCCCAGTGCTTCGGAGAATTAAAAAGGCAAAGAAAGCAAGAAGTGGAGAGCGTGCTGTCAGGATAACATCGGGACTGAAAGTCAGGCCAGAAAAAAGCCTAAACCAATCGCAATCATGAAACTGTGTATGGGCAGGAAGGGACAGAAGTCATGCACGTACACCTCTACACGCTTTTCCAGCACCGCTGAGATCTGAAGCATCTTTGCTTCCCTTTCTCCTTGACCACCAGGCAATCTTCCTAAAAAAGGGCCTTGTAGTGAACTCAGCTCATGCCAAACCTCTGCTTTCCCCTAGCACTGTTCACCAGCTTCCCTCAAGTCATTCCAAGCTAAACAGATGAGGATTATTGTCTGTTCACAATCCAGTCTTCCCATTTGAAAGAGGAGGATAACCATTATAACTTTATGCTCCACAGGGGCCACTGAAGATGCAGCTATTAATACTTAGAGATGCTCAGACATAAAACAGAGCTTGGCCTTCAGCCAAGAGTTACTGCAGTCAAAGGAAGATTCCAGTGACCTAAACACAGGAGAAAGAGCCTGGCGCCAGCAGTGACACCCCAACACTGCTCCATGTCACAGCAGAGACATCTCCCAGCGATGGAGCTTGTTCGAGATTTTAAACAAATTTGAAATGTGTTTAGTCTGGAAATGATTACTTTGCTTATTCAGATGCATTTGATGTTTGGCCACACACTGCAAATATGGGCAACTGGCCCGCTTCCAACCATGGAAAAGAGATCACAGCACCATAACCAGAAGTGCATTACATAGGACTGAATAATATATACACACCATAATTAAAATCCCACAATTTAAACTGTGGAGCCAATGTTTTATGGTGGCTACGAGAAGCGTGATACATGTTCTCCGTTTTCAACTAGTGCAGTGTTACAGGATGCATGGGAAAGCAGATGTTTTCAATAGTCTGAACCCTTAAATAAGCTTATTCTTCCCAACTAACTGCATGCAGTCAGGAGCAAGCCATTGCTGCACGAATGGGTCAAATCGTTCCATCCGTCTTTACTCCACTGGAAAACATTTATTCCAACCACAAAAGGTATTTTCCCATTAAGACCCATTTTTCTCCAAAGCAGCCACATTATCAGTGAGGTGCAATTAAAAAAGTCTATTTCCTTGTTTGTTTGCCTGCTTTGATTTGTTAAAAACCTACATTCTCTACCAGTACTTTTCCTGCTTCACACATCTGACCACAATACAACGCTGTGTATCCCTATGGCTACGTTTATCACTCGAGCTTTAATGGCACAGACAGTGCCTACTGTGCCTCCATCCTTCCCTGCACAGAGTAATTCCATGGATACTGCTTAGCTATGCATCTACCATGGTGTCACCTGAGGTGGCAGAACCAGGCCCAGATACAAGAGTAATCCTTGGACCTCCTGGGTACCAACTCAAACCTGTCTGAGTGCAATGTCTTCTCCATGGCCTTGCTTTCTCTTCCAGCCTGACATGCAGTACTGGATAGTGGAATACAAGGAGCCTCAACCACCCAGTGCTGCAGGCATGTGACTGTGTGTTGGAGGTACACATGAAACTGCATCCTGCTCAGACACCAGTCATACCAACAGCCAGGAGATGTTCAAGCAAATAAAGGCTGCCAAAGAAGAGACGCAGAAATCAGGGTGGGGAGAGGAAAAGCAAACCTGGAAGTGGAGAGTATCAACCACAAAGGAAAGAAAGTGCAGAGGACTATTACAGACAAGGATCTCGGGAAGCACAATTTGCAGGTGGGACCACAAGCATCTGCCACAGGAAAGCTTTCAAAATAGATATGGCATGGGTTTAGAGCACAGCTGCCCTGATCATCTTGCACTATTAGGAGAGAAGGGAAAGACGTCTGCTGAAGTACACTCAGAGGTGCAGGCTACACTGATGATCCTCTCCTACTCAGCACAGAAGGCAGCAACCCCTCTAGTTAAGCCAACAGTCATTTCAAGAGCAAGCAACCAGGAAACCATTTCCAAACAAGAAGTTAGCTACTCACAGATCTCTCTCCCCCACATCTTCCACCGCATCATACTCCCGAGACACCTACCCCTGCTCCCTGTACCTGTCAAAACCCTTCCAGGTGAGGATGCTCACACACTGCTTGCTCTGGTATTTTCCTCGAGATCCTCTCGCTCCTTGGAAGGGGTTTAAACACACCTGGTAGGAGCACACAAGTAAGTACAAGGCAACACACTACGAAGGGAGCAGGAAGGCTGCTCTCGGTGCTTCTCATTCAAACATACAGGCTTTGTATAAAAGTCCCTTTGCTGGAGCAGGAGCTGGGACCGAGCCTTCCCTTCAGACCAGGCACGTGTCCAAGGTGCGGGACTGAGCACCTCTCCTGACCTCCTGCACACAGCAAACGCTGGGCTGAAGAGCCAGAGCTGCTCTGTGGCTGCCTGAGCACGCTCCCAGCAAGGGAAGTGTTTGAGCCACAAAGGCAAAGGCCCATCTCCATCATTTAATGAGCTAAGAGGAGGATGCTAAGGTGACACAGGACACGCTGAGAGGATTATGCCCCCTCATGGGGGAACTATGAGGTTGCAGAGATGGCAAATTCCACATATTCTCTTTCACGGGCTCCCACTAAGCTCCCACATAAGTGCTTTATTTACCAGAACAGCAGCTCAGCTCCTTGGCTTCCTCAGACCTGAGGTTTTTATCTGAAGCAAACTGCAGCTGGATTGCACAGGGAGAGAGCAAGCAGCGCGTGGCCCTCGGGGGCAATGAGCATCGGATGCAAGCAAGATAGACATCAGCAAAGCCCCTGCCTTCCAAAGCTCAAGAAAGATGCAATTGCATCATGTGAAATCCCTTTAAACACATTCCCTTGCTTCCTTTCGCAGTAATAGCAAGGAGGGAGGAACTGGCAGGGTCCCTCCCAGCTGCACACACCTAATCCAGCTGAGGTTTTCTCCATTCCCATTCCCGTAAACATTTACTGCGGAAGCAGCCAAGCGTTTTACTGCTTCCAACTCCAAAGATGCTTCTTCTGCATCATCCATCTTCCATCAGCTATTTGAGCTCGTGACCAGGCTCAGATCAGAAGCAATACTGGGGAGCTGCTGGATGCTGCAGCCCTCCCTCTCCTCCGCACGGATCATGTCCCGCCTTTCTCTCTCAGGTACCTCTTCCAGCCCCCAAGCATCTGTTAAACTGCTCTGAGTTTCCCAGCAAAGCCCTGGCTTCCCTGAAAAGCCCAAGTCAGTCTCCAGATCAGCACGGAGGAGGATCACCCTGTCCGTGGTCAGACCGAACTGCGCAGCCAGACCTGTCCTTTCCCTCAGCAACAACACGTGCTATTGCAGATAAACTGGGTGCTACCACAGGCAAAAGTGGCAAGTCTGTGAACTTGGTCCATCAGCCCTGCTTGGCTTCAGAACAGATTATAGACATCTGGAATGGAGTAATGCAGGAGGGACAAGGGACACAGTCACCTCACAGCTCGGGCAACGAGCAACTGGCTGAGCAAACGTAAAGGTAGACAGGCCGTCAGGATGCGCAGGCTCCCTTTCCACGTTGCCACTCAGCTGATGGAAAGGCTTACAAAGAAATCAGCTCCTTTCTCGGGACGTTCTCTTTCTTTTGTTGGCATTTCTCATTTACTGAACCATCTTCAAGCCAAGAGCTGGTTCTTACAGGAATCAAGATCTTCAGTGATTTAAGAGAGCTGTCCTCGCGGCTCTTTCCACAGCAAAGATGGCACAAAAGAGAGAACATCTGCTCCTCAGGCACTGATACATTCATCCCAGCTTATGAAGAGCTCTCTGGCACCCAGACCAGCTGCTCCCAACCTGATGTTACCGTCACTAGGACATAGCACCATTACTTTGGATAAGGCACTGGAGCTGCTGAGGAAGGACACACGCTGCTGCTGCTGCTCCTCCAAGAAGCAGAGACCTCGCAGCAGCAAAGCAAAGCAAGCGACCACTGTTCTCACCTTGTGCCAAGTGTAGCAAGGCCTTAATATCTCACAAAGCAAGCCAAGATGACACGACAGGCAAACTTCTGCCTACATGGTCCGAGAACCAGGAAAACAGACCAGTTCCCTCATCTTCCTGCTACTCACCCCCTTTGCTAAGTGAAACCCGACGTGCCAAGCCGTGGGTTCCAGCCCTGCAAGCACTCTCCCTAGCTGACCCAAACCAAACCACAATGGGATGAACTGTTTTCCTCCAACCTCCCAGCCCCAGCTCCTGAGTTCCCAACTCCACAGCTCCTCGTCAGGCCTGGTGCTAATTAGAGCAGATTGTGAAGTTCTCCACATCTGTGAGAATGGCAGGGGTGGCCAGATGTGACACAAGCTGTTGCAAAACCTCCAGTTCCCAAAGAACTGATGCCAACTGCTTCCTCAGTCACTTCTCGGGGAGGAACTGCACTGGATTTACCTTCCCACGACGCTTACCAAAAGGAGTGGGTTATTTTGGTTTAAGGTCTTTCATCGATAATCCCCTTAATAACAGGTTGTATTTGTTTATAAATGTCCCTTTCACTACTCATTTGATGGCACCCTTGGCAGTGACAGCCCATAATTCTTTACAGCATTTGCGCATGTCTGCTGTTTGAAGCAGACCCAATGAAAGCAAGGCTTGTGGTTGAGGCTCTAGCATTTAGTTCAGTGCACAAAAAGGAGAGGAAGGCATCAATCTTTAAAGCAACAGTATTCCTATTGCCATGGTAGCTCACCAAGACACAGAAAAATCCCAAAGGATTAAGTCAGCCATTTCACAAAGTACTAACTCGCATCTCCCTGCAGCCACCCTGGAAAACAAGTCATCCTCTGGAGTACTGAGTTCAAACTCTGACCCTGTGATCCTTCCATCCATTCAGATCTGCATCCTCATCCACTCTTCCTTTGAGGAATTCTAAGCACTGAAACAACTGTGAATTGATGCTGGGAAGTAAGTGTTACAGTACCTCCTTTATGGTAAAAGCTAGAGGTGATTTCGAGTGATTACACTGGAGAAGAGCAGTATGCAGCGCTCCTGGGAACCACACCTGTAGCTCTTTGCATCATATCACAACCTGGACAGAGAGAAAACCTGTCTTCTTTACCTGGATCCCACTGACCTCAGTGTGATGCACTGAAACTAGTGAACTGCATCTTCTACACTCGTCAGTGCAGTTGGGTGTTTGGGCTCTCTCCGGTCTCCCAGAGCCACTGTGGAAACTTCATGGCGCAAAGCAGGTTGGAAGCTGTAGGATTTGGGCCAGCTCCTGAAGTCACTCCTGTTCTCTGGGCTTGGCTCCCTCAAAGGCTTCTGGAGAACAGCATCAGGACCCTGCATTAACATTCTGAGGAAAAAATGTGAGTAGGACGCTGGCAAGTAAGTTTTCACTTTCCCTGTGAGTCACAAGGAAGCCAGACGAGGAATGTCTCCATCAGCAGACAAATGGGGCAGGCTTAATAGCATCTTGAACGGTGACATATTTCTTTAGTAACTGCCAGTTTGTTACTGGAACAGCTTTGGTACAGGAGTGACTTCTAGTGTAGTCCAGGAATGTGGCCAGATTTATGGCTTGGCATTATCCCTACATGTGCTTAACTTCATCAGCCTGTGACGCCTAATGCAATTTGGACTTGGTTGTAACTGCGAAGTGCCTGTAAAAGTGCTGGGGATGTTGCTGCCCTGGTGAAAGCCAAAGCCCAGCCATGTTCCATCTTGCGGACACGGAAAGCCAGAGCATCCAAGGTGATTTCATGAAGAGACAGCACACACATGGCTGCTTGTGGCAGCAGTAAGCTGCATTTCCTAACCCAAGAGTTCATTCAGCCTCTCCACAGGGCAGTCTTTTCAGTTACAGTGATAAACATACTACAGCCTGGGTTTCCTTCCTGCTTTGAGAGCTGGGATTGCTGCCCTCTCCCTGCCTGCTATTCCTGACCAAGGCTGAAGCATCTCCTCTCCGCTCCCTCCACTGACCCTCCGGACCCGCGCCGGCACCACGGGCAGGCGCTGAGGGCAGCCGGGCACCTCCTGCCCCTCATGATCAGAACCTGTCCTCGGACTCAGGCTGAGGAGAGCTGCTCAGCACTCCTGCCCACCAGGCTGTGCTGCATCCAGGCAGGCTGGTTACACCACTGAGAGTCCCTGTGCCCACAGAGAACACCAGCATTTTGTGAAATCAAGATGGGAATTGGTATGGTTAAGATGCTGCAAGGGCTGGAGCACCTCTCCTATGGAGACAGGCTGGGTTAGACAGATGATGGCAACCTGGTTGGTCTAAAAGCTTTTAGGAACTATAGTCCCATCATCCCCAGCACCACTTTTCAGATTCCCATTCCCTCTACCTGCATGTTTAGTTTTACAGTGTCTTCAACTAATGGCAAGTAAAAACACACCCCCAGTGTGCTTCTACTCAAGCTGTTTTATATAAAACAGTAGACAGAGAGGAACGGAAGAGAATAAAATTGGAAGACCAGAGAAATAAAATGAACTGGTTAATACAGTTCCTAGTTGGGGTTCCTTTCGTGTGACCATGATATCAGCTGACAGCTACTGGCAAGAGAACCCGAGAGGGATGCATCTCGACTGAGCAGCGTATACTCACTGGGAAACAGAACACGTACACTGACCATAACTGTGCCTCGCTGTCCTTTCTGTACAAGATCCCATTCTTTCCTGTGCACGTAGCAGCCTTTTCAGAACCACAGCCCAAGACGTCACGCAGGGGGCATGGAGCCAAATGTCTTCCTTCGGCTGTGCTTTGAACAGAGCCTCCCCGGACAATGAGATGGAATAAAGAGGTCATGCTCAGTCACTGCAGGTGAAACCCTGGTGCACAGATGTCAGCTTCGCTTCTGCAAGCCAGGGTCTTACAGAGAGACTATCCCACCACATGCACCCAGTGCAGCCAGCCAGGATCCCTCTCCAATCACTTAACAGAGAAAGAAACTGCTCCAGAGGGTAAGGCACAGCGGAAACCTATTCCATATGCTCCAAACTGCCCCAGCCAGGAACCTTGCCCTACACTGGCTACCTGAGGATAAGTGATGGGTAAGTTCGATCAAGTTCTGACACCCAAGAGTATTGAAAGCACAGCAGCGACTTCTGGGATGTTTATAGCCAGGCATTTAAAACACAGGAGGAAAACCACAAAGCACTGAGCCTCCAGCATGCTGGGCTCTTCATTCTCAAGTATATAGCATCACTCAGCTGATCAAAATGACTGAACAACAGGGCTTTGAACTTTAAGTGCTCCATAACGCAAACATACCTTGACAGATCTTTGCCCTTCATCAAAAACCTTCTTTGAGTAACAGTAGGTTTGAATGCACAGAGAAGACTTACTGTTTTTTAAGGTTCAGAACAGTTAATAGAGACCTCATTAAAAGCCATGGAAATGCTCACAGGACAGAGCTATTCCAGACCAGGCTGGAGCTTCACATTTCTCAAGATGTTTCACTGCAACGTTTTTCAAGGGAAAAGCTCCAAGTTTAGAGCCTGAAACGGCTTCATTTAGAACAATGTTTCTTTCTTCTACACATCCTTTTTCCAAGCTCAGCTGTTGAAGCTGAACTGAAATGTAAGAAATCTTTCATGTCCTCAACATACTTTGCCTCTGTTTTATTAGAGGTGTGATTTCTACCCCCTCAGATTTCAAATGGAAAAGAATTACAGCTCATCCTTTTTTCATCCTTATTACAAATACCTCTTCCCCGCCCAGACACAGCGAAGAGACTAAAACCAGTTTGTACTCAGTGTGTTTGTACCTCTGTCACCCAACAACAGTGCCTCCTGCTTCCTGGCACCTCCTGGAGCAGCGGAACATGTTCGGCTTGGGGGGCAAAGCAGGGGTAGGGGTTTAAGGCAATGGCTAACAAGAGGCTGATTTGGTTTAGGGAGATGCCACAACATTCCCCCAGGGCCTTGTTTGGGTCTCTGCTCCCAGGAAGCCTCCAGCAATCGTTGCAAGACAAGCTGAAAGCTTCTCCTGCAATGGTAATAAGTAATGGCATTTCATCCCACACCCAGCCCAAGTGCTGGCTGTATGTTCCAGGCTGCTGCCAAGGCCACGATGCTGTTTTTTCCTGCATCTTTAGTTCTTGGGCACAGTTACATTTCTAATCTGTACATAATGTTCAGCTCAATCTCACTAAGTTTATGGACTTGACCACTGAGGCAATCTGCATTGCCACTGGGAGGAGTGAATCTCCCTCACTCCCTGGAAGAGGAAAAACTCTGTCAAGGCAGACACTGGCATAGCCTTCTTTTCACAGAGCACAAGGAAGACAAAGCACCTCTAGAGCTGCCTGTCAGTGATGACGACCAGGTCTCTGGGGACACAGGGTTTATTTCTAGCTCTGACACAGACACCCTGCAGGTTCCTGAAGCTGAACCAGCTCTCTAAAGACCGACTATCCCAGCACATTAAATAAAGCTGCAAGTAAAATAAAATGCTGCTCTGTGGTTGAGAAAGTCAGACCCACGTCCTGACATTCTCTGCACCTCAGTCCTGAACGCAACAAGCATCTTGACTGTTTTCTAATGCCAAGTTTCTTTCCAAAACAAAGGTTCCTGCTCCTTAGTGCCAGCCAGGTTTGTGAATGGTTTATCACCGTTAGGGAGAAGCAGCTGCCTCCCACCATGGCCAAGGCTCAACCCAGCTAACTGCAGGCGTTGAGCCCCACTCCCAGTTTGCTCAGGCTCTTTACATGGTTAATGAAGAGACACACAACTGTAAGGCCAATTCAGATGTTGATATAGCTGAGTCACTCCCCTTCTGCAACCTGAACGGTCTGGAGACTACCAGGCATGGCCATAAAGGAAATAACAACCACCAGCTTGGGGGCCAAGGCCAGCTTTTTATCCATCAGTGGCTGGAAGGCTGCAGTAACCAGACTCAAGCTCACGGGGTGTTGGCTCATCGCTATGTCTTATTAAAGACCTGAGCACAAGCAGTAATGCAAGGATGTTTCTCCATCTGAAGCCTCAGCCAGAGCCAATGCAGCTACACTTTCCATGGAAAGCTTTAGCTTGAGGGAGGGGAGCAGGGTGGAGGTATTAGTATCAGTCACTTACTTAGTGACAAACCCCTGCCTGGAACTGCCTCCCCAAAGCATGAGCCAGCTGCAGTCACTCCTACCAGCCTTCATCAGCAACCAGCTGAAGTAGCCCTATTCATATTTGAGCAATACTTCTTTTAGCAGTGCCGGGAATCTCTTTGAGGATAAGATATGCCTAGTGGGATTTGGCCGGTTAATGCCCATCTATTTCAGTGGGTATCCAAATGCCAACTCACAGTACAGGCCAAATATCCTTCCATGACATCTAGGAAGACTGACACAAAAGCAGACCATCCTTATTGCATGGATATGGGAAAAGAAAGAAAAGGACTGTGGCAAGACCACTCGTTACCACCTCCACATAGGGTAGGGCTGAACTTCCCCCACCCCATGCTTCAGACCAGTGCCATGTTCTGATACTGACCCTGTGCTGTGCTTCGTGTCTGGCCCAGCACATCCACGCTTGTAGCTTCAGGCTTGCCAGTTCCAGACTGTGGGTCTCCACACGCTGCCTCCACCCTGGATCTTGCACTGCTCCCTCAAATCCCAGCGGTACAAAGGGCAACCACTTTACTCCCTTCACTTCCCCAGGGACCACAAAAGAAGCTGACTTGCTTAATGCGTGCTAAAAGTCTCACTTCTGACAGCCAGTTCTGCGCAGACCAAGCAAGCTCTTTGCTCTCAGGCATGTCCTATCTGTAAGAAACGCAGATTTTAACCACTCACAGCAGCAGTACAAACACAATACAACCTGATTCACCGAGTGTGACTTTTCTAGTGCCAAAGAGTGGAGACAAATGATTGAATGGGTCTTGTTTGGCACCAACACACATGAATCTTAAAATGAAGTCATTTTAGAGTGTCTTCCACTAGTCAGCATGTGCTTTAAGGTGCTTAAAATAGGCCACACTGCAACAAATCCCTGCTGCTAGCCAAACACCCAAAGGAAGTGTCCTTTCTGGATTACTACCAAATACACACCCGATGGAGGATCAGCACAGTCCACTGAAAGCCAGCAGAGCTGAGAAAGCTCCTCAAAACACCCACTTCAGAAGCCGATACTGCTTCTTGTCAAGATGCAAGATACTCCAACAGTCAAATTGGTAGGTAACTCGGTCCTCCTCCTGCTGTCACCCTGGTGCTAGTGATGGCAGCTGAGAGCAGGAGCAAAGGAGGGCAGAAGTCATTAAAGTAACTCCAGTGTCTGATACGGGCACACATTTACTGCTTCGGGTCAGCGATATCTTTCCAGAGAAGCCTCAGAGTCTCTGTCTCCTTTATGCACAACAGCCTACAGGATGGATGGAAGATTCTGGAGTAAAGGTGGTATCTGGTGTGAGTAAGGGTGGAAGTATTTTGGTTGGGAATTAGTGGGTATGTGAAGTCGTGGGAGTTGTGATTCATGAAATGCTTCCCTGTCTTGCAACGAGCAAGCAGCTGGCGCTCGGGAGCAGCAACTCAGTGGCGAGGCATTCAGCAGAAGGGTTTCTGGAGCAAGTGCTCGGGCTTGAGCTGCCATCAGCCAGAGCGTCTCCTCAGCACAGCTCCCATGGAGCGTTACCACGAACAGAACATCTCCTGACACCACTGCAGAGGAAGACAGAAAATCCATCCAGCCCTTGATCCAAGAGAGCGCAAGATGCACAAGGATCACGCTTTGTGTCCAGTTCCAAGTAAAATCCCCAGTACAGATACATTCAGTGGGCTGCAACTGGAGGAGCTTTAAGGTCCCTTCAACTCAAACCATCCCATGATTTGATTCATGCCCTCAGCATAAGATGGAATGATCTTTCCCAAGTGCACTAGTGCTTGTCCTGACCTCAGCTCCCCTCCTAGGGAATGCATATGCAAAGGGGATGCTCCATGTAGAGACTAGATTTCAAACGCTGAAAGGCTCACATAGAGCCATCCCACGGGCCTGAACTTCAGCCCAGAGACTCTCCTCTGGTGCAGACAACTTGACAATGAGCACATCGATATTTTAATCAGACTCTGAGAAATATTCCACATCCCTGAATGTTCAGAATTGGTTCAGGAAACAAAAGCCCAAACCCCCCCCACCATTGTCAACTTCTGCAATTTCTGTGCTATTCAAGGTAGCTGCTCTGACAGTCATCTGCGTTGTGAGACAGCCCAGGTGAGCAGTTACAGCTCCAGAAGGCCTCGGGAATGGGAACTGACAAGCCCTAAAAGATTCAGGAACTGATGACAATTTTCAGTCTTTGAGGTTCTGACTTACACTCACCGGGGAGAAACGACACATACTGAAGATACTGACTTTAAAGGTACCTAAAGCAATGTCAAAGGTGAAGTATTAGGAGTCAGCTTTAATTGTTCCTAAGTGGAAACTTCAAGACTGGGAAGAGAAAACACTACCTCCTTGTTAACTGAGTTATCCCATTGATCATTAATAACTGTAGAGCAGAAATGAAGCAGTGAAACCAAGCAGTTTGAGCTGGGAATCATACACGAAACGTACTACTTCTTAACATGATTTGTGATGTAGTCGGTTCTCAAAGTCTGGCCAAACAGACAAGTGGTAAATGCAACGTTCTCTTGCTTGTCTTTGCAAGCACGTATCCCTACTCTATAAAGAAACAGGATTTCTGCAAAACAAGACTTCACATAAATGCACAAATACTAAGTCCCGTTCTCCTGAGCCACTGGCAAAAGGACCCTTCCATGGCCACATTACCATTTCCCACACTGTGCACTCTTATGGTCCAGCACACAAGCAGGAAAACTATGGACTGGTCAAAGCCAGAGCCCGTGGAAATTACAACTCCCATCGCCACGGAATTATCTGGGAACCAGAAAATCTCTGGCACTTTGCTCCTGCCAAGCACTCGGTTGTAGAGAATGCAGTGGGTCGGCACAGTTTCTGCTGCACGGGGCAGGTCTAGGGGAACGCTCCCTCCTCAGCCAGGAGGTGAGGAACTAAGGAGGGAATCTTCCTCCCAGCATTCCGGCAAAGCAAGCAGGAGCACAGAGGTGTCCTGACCGCAGGCGCTCCCGGGGCTGGCACTACTTTTAGCCAAAGCATTACTAACACAAGTGTGCTGAGCAGCCACGAGCCTTGGCTGGTGTTGATTCATGGGTGGGCAGATACTGGAGGAAACATTCGTCTTCATTAACGCAGGGTGGAAAGAGCAACAAAAATGTCCTAAGAGCAGAGAAGATCAAGCAGGAGAAAAACTCACTTAGATTACTCACTGCTTCTAGGGTTTTTTGCTTCCACTTGTAGTTAAGCTGCTAAAGTCAGAAGAAAGATCTCATAGGAAATGAACATAGAGATTTTAATGTCTGCCCTACTCTTTCCTCCCAGTCACCAACAAAAGGTTTTGCTGATACTGAAGTATTTATGTATAAAATAGAGCTAAAATGCCATTACAACCACTGCTGGAAAAAATACAGCAGATTTATGTAAACAGTGTGTCCTAGGCTGGCTGGCACCAAAGAGGGGATGGAAGTGAAGCCCTCCCTTCTCCTCCCTTAGTGATTAGGAAGCACATGTGACATGGGAGACCTCCGAGATGCAAACTCCTCAACCTGATATAAACCTAAGCTTCAAGCTGGATCTTACATCCTAGAATGGCTGCTCGCAGATCTGACATTCTGGCCTTGGTTGGCCTCTTCCTATCGCTTCTGGTCCTACACAACCTAAACCCCCATAGCTAGCTATAAGAGCAGGATTTGGAATCTCCCATACCCCACAGATCATAGTTAACTAGTAGGTTAAAAAGTGGTCTATTTTTCATGAGTTACAGGCTTTGTTTTTAGCTGAAGAGACTCTCAAAATGGTGACGTGTTTGAGCTGGTACGGGAGGAATTCATTTCAGCTCAGCCCCCGTACACAACTTCACCACCATTTACACTGCCTGCTCCTCATGACCACAGCTTTGCCTGCAGTCACTGGCCAGCTGACAGCTTACTGGTCCCCCAAATGAATATAAAGAGGACCATTAAAATAAATCCCTTTGTTTCCTCTGCTGTTCTTATCACACAGAAAGGGCTAAAGAAAACAAGCTTGTCAGTGAATGCATCAGAGTATCAGTGAAATTGCTAGGAGATGGGCCTAATAAGACTGTCACAGCCACTGGCAATCAGCATTAGGTAGAGGAGGTTTCATCATCTCCCTCTGAAGCCACTGGGTACATTCCTTACAGTAGGCTGGTGTTGCAAGATTATCAGTTTCAATTCGAACTGAAGGGAGGAGCTTCCCACTGCTCCAGAAGCAGTGAAGAGTTCCAAGGAGCTGTGAGGGCTCCTAGAAATAGCTTCATTACCTGCCTTGGAAAACTTTGTGCTCTACATGACAGTCGCACCCATGCTTGTGAGGACACCTGAGGTCACAACTGAAAAGCATCAGTGCACGTTTCTGTTCAGTTTGGTGAGGAGGGAACAGCAATGTTTAAAGCAGACTTGTGGAAAGAGTCACACAATCCCTCTGACCACCCTACCAGGACACGGTCCTTCCCATGGGGTAAGGTGTACAGAATAGATTCAGCCCATGAACAGCCTGACTGAAGCATTGCCACAACTCGGGGATTGCAAAACTACCCCTCTGTGCGTGCCTCCAACTTAGTGTCTCATGTCGTAAGTGGGTAGAAGTTTTAAGCGGTAGCAGATGTTGGCTGGATGCTCCAGACCTTTGTTGCACGGATTCCCAGATAACTGCTGCTTTTGTGCTAGCCATTTCCTAGTAATAACAATCATTAAGTGCCATTTATATAAGGTCTTTCATTCAACAGCCCCAAAGCACTCAATGAATTTAACAAGCCGTTAATACTCAGCAGATGTATCACCACGTTTCTGAAGAGGCTGCAGAGATCTCAAGTAACCCTCCACATTCCCACAACCAGTAGGTACCGTAATGACCTTCAGTCTGCAGATAGAGA
>NW_009913719.1:0-29693 GCF_000696875.1 Nestor notabilis | reverse complement strand
AATGCCAGAGGCCACAGCACACTCTGCTAACAAAGGGATTTAAACAGTGCCTGGCTCTGAACTCTGTTCCTACTACAAGCTGGAGAGCACCCTGCCTCCAGAAATTCACACGCACTGGTAACTGCAGTGTTGAATCCAGGACACTGCACTGGAAAGCAAGGATGTGTTCCCAGAGCACATGAAAAAACAACTGCTGAAAGTGAGTCAAGTCCAAGCAAAGCAACAAGCACTTTTTCACTGGCACAACTTAACCAGCTACAAGTCAACTTCGTGGCCCAAGCAGGACATTGGGAAGAAATCAACAGTCACCAAGAACTGTAATCTTGCTTGTACCCCCCACTGGAGGGCAGGACAGCAGAATTCCCCTGAGCGTACACACCATGGGAGACACTGCTTGGAAGGATCAGCAATGTCATCTTTACACCACCTAGACTTCACCCCCATTAGCTCATGATATACCCAAAATGCACACAGGCAGTTGCTCCTGGTGATGAGAACCAACAGCAGAAAATGAAGCAAGCACCCAACTGCCACTGACTGAGGCAAGGAAGGACTTTGCCATGTCTCCTTCGGTGGCCAAACAATGGAGTTACCCTGTCTGAAGAACTTAGCTCCTCACCGCCAAACCCTAGTAGCTGAGCATCCATGCACAAAATGCAAAGAACAGGTTTCAGGTAAGGCACAGGACAACTCAGATCAACTGTTGTGGTGTGCATGAGCAGCAGCAATTCCTCCAGCTGTGGCTGGGCCCTAACAGAAAGCAAAACATTCCTTATTTGTTCTGTGTTCAGCTTTCACTGCGCTGCTTCTACCAAAGGCAGTTTGAGCTCTGTCACACCATTTGAATTACATTTGTTCATCTTTCAAACAACATGAAGAGCCATCTGCAGACATCTCAGAGCTTGACACCATGACTCATGGATGGTCGCAGCAATATAAGTTATAACTTCACTGTGTACCTCCTGCACAACTGCAAGTCTCTTTCTGTGTCTACTTATGAAGACTGCACAGATCTAACAGCACAGTGCAATCGCTTTGTAACTCACCATGCAATAAAACCTCACACCCAAATCTTCTCCTGAGCTTCCTTGCCTCTAATTATCTGCTCTTCTTCTCCTGTTGGTATCTTGCACTCTTACTCTGCGCTTGAAACAGAAATTACAAGTGTTTCCTTCTCTAGTTTCTACCAAGCACAGATTGGATTGAGCAGCAAAGCAAGCAGCTGAGAGCACAACCAGAGGAATCGTTGCCAGGCTCAATTAGAACAAAAGCAAAGTTATGTGGATTGTATTTAGAAAGTCACAAGACTAGTGCCTGGCCTGACTCGAGGGGAGGGAGAAGGCCCATCCAAGGTGACACCCAATTCTTTTCAGCTGAAATAAACTGAATTTCTACCAAGGGGAGCCAGGTTTCATAACCTACAATAGGGAAGCGTTCACTGGGCAGAGGTTGTGCGAGTACATGCGAGGCCAGACTGAGCCCCTTTTTTTCCATCGTGCAGAAATGTAACAGCTTTTTATTTGGTTTCATGACTCAGTGTTCCCAATGGAAGGAGCACACACATCATGGGTTTGGCACCGCACAGCACCCGATTTCCTGCAGCCCCCTCCTGCAACGCGTCCAACACAGCCACTCCGTTAACCTCTTCAAGGAGGGGTTTGTGCTGGTGGCAGCCGCCAGGAGCAGGAGGGGCACAAGGCAGAGCTGTGTCAGAGCAGGGCTGCTTCGTACTTGCAGTTCGTGCAGCATAAACCACCACTGTAAGACAAACAAATGAGCCCAAAAGGCAGCCGGGGGAAACCAGAGAAGAAGGTCTCCTCCTGGCATGAGTCAGCACAGCTCCAGCGCAGCCGAGAGAGTGATTCTGTTGTGTGCTGGGTACAAATTGTCTGCCATAACCTATGACAGCTTTTCTCCCCACCGATTCACTGCCCAGCACGCTACTGGGCTGCACAGACACGAGGGTGCCACAGGTAACCACTTGCTGAGCACGCAGCCTTCTCTCTCCACCTGCACACAAGCATGATCTAGAGGTTTAAATAGAAGGTTGCCTTTTGTGTTTCTTTCATGGTGCAAACACAGCAAAGTCCCCCCCCAGGCTGCTGAACCAAAGAGTTTCTGTTTGTCCATAACGTGCATCTGGAAGGGCTGTAAAACTGCAGAGGTGCTCATCACCTAATGAAATAATAACCAAAAGAACCAGCTCTGAACCAAATCTCAACCCAAGACAAGCCCTTGCTGACACTATAAACTCGCCAAGAGATTTCTGGGTCTGTTCTGTCTTACCTTCTTTTCAATCCTAAGCTCCATTCCCAGGATCTTTTGGCTGAATCCACCTCACCTATCATCTCAGGTGCAGCCTTCCACAGGGTGCAGAGCAACTGGGCACACAAAAATGTGACAAACCACATTAGAATAGCAGGAAGGGAGAGGAAGCAAGGGCTGATATCAGCTCCAAACCCAAACATGGAATACACACAGCGAAAAACCCACTAGGTTTCCAACATGCATGTTGAGCGATGTCAGAGCAGCATGTCAAAGTCTATTACAAATGCTACAGGAACAAGAAGCAAAGAGTTGCTTAGGCCTTGCCAACTGCATCTGACATACAAGGAGAGTCCTCCAGTAAGTCTGATTAGGAAGACTTTCCTTGGAGTCAAGAGTTTGCTGGGGTGTTTCTTAAGCCAGCCCTCCCATTGCACGACTGCTGCCCAAGGCGGCTGTTACTGGTAAATCGTTTCCCACTGTGCTGGGTACAATGCAACAGGGAAGAGAGTGGTCCTGTGCTTGCTGTTGAATTGGTGAGACCCTCGATATGGCAGTATTGCCAGCGTCCGGCCTCCCCCCCTTCATAGGGTTGGTGCCTATAACTGGGAAATAGGTTTCTTTAGCAGAATCTAAGTTCTGTACAAGGTGCCTGAAGACAGCAGGAAATTCAGAGGCAAAGGGGAAAGCAGCTCCACTTCGTCCCTGTTACGAAAGACACTGCAAAACACAGAAATGATCCAAATCAAAGGCTAAACATGTCTGTATCTGCAGGTTTCCCTTCCCTTCTCCGCTGTTTTCCATGCATTAGGCAGTCCCAGAGGCTGCCAAGCACAGCCTGCAAAGTTCCTCACCACAGTTCTCCTCCTGCCATCTGGCCACACGTGTGTTCTAGGTGTTGTGCTAGACCTGAGGCATGATCCTTGTTCTCTCTGAAGCCAGTGGGAGATTCCCTATGGGCTTCAGTGGGGACGGGACTCCACCTTTTGTCTCACATGTTCTCAAAGATGGATTGTTTCTGCTGCCTGGTTGGATCTTAGAATATGAAATAGGGAAGCCAATTCCCAATTCCTATTCTTTTTGCCAGAAGAGGTGCACAATAAAGCGCATCTATTACAGGCATCACAGCACAAGTAAACATTGGATCATTTCTCTGAAGTGTTGATGCTGGGTATCCAAATAGCTAAACATATATTCCATAATTCCTGTCAAGGAAAAGTAGGATTTGGTTTATATCCATGCATAAATCAGGACAGGTCCTTACACTTACGTTGACTGTGTTAATGTGTTTGGTTTTGGTTTTAGCAATAAGCTTTGAGCTAAGGTTTCCTGACCTTTGTTTCAAATAGCCTGCATCACTGCAAGAGTCTGGAGCAGATCCATGCTTCTAACAGGACATCTCTTGCAGAAGTCTGGGAACTCTTAACCACAGGAAAATGACAAGGCTTCAGCGTGACTCATCCTTGAGATCTGAAAAGATGCTGGAGGAAACTGGGTAACAAATCACTTCAATGTACTTCCCCCTTTTGCAGGTTCCCATCTGCTCTGCCTCACTTTCTGAAGACCTCGGCTTCTCTGCTTGCAGACGGGGTGGTGCCACAGGCAGCCCTTGCTTTACCAGGGTGGAACTGTGAAATCAGAGCAGCTACAGGTCCCTTGGGGAGGTGGGGGGTGCCCAACCCCCTGATACAAGCACAGCAACCGAGGTACATCAGTGCCTTCCAGGGAGGCACTAGGGCACCAGCTGGGTCAGAGCTCACAGCAGCTCTTCCTCTTTGAACTCGTTACCTCGCTGGGTGCAGCATGCAGGGCACTCCCACCAAACCTGGGTCCTTCTGGACTCCAGACACAAGCACAACAACCTGCGGAACAGCTGAGGAGCAGGACACTGGAGACAGATGCAGGAGGCATCTACCCAGAGCACATTGGCTTGAGATCTACGCGCCCTCCGGTGAACCCACGGCAACCCCGCGATAGAAGTGTCTGGTCGCTTTGCTTTCTTTACCACTTAGTGGCATAGGAGCCAAAGCTCATGGGTGAATGCTGGAAATGAGAAAGGGCACTTTACTAACACGTACCACTTTACAAGCTGACGGACACAAAGCAGCAGGCACAAGGGCACATTTAGGGATGTATGTTCCTAGCTGGTCTTCAAGACCTCCTTTGGGGATACTGCTAACAGGGAAACACCGTAACCTCGAAGGAACCCACCAGGCATCTTCAAGGAATTCTTGAGGCTTTCCCACCCTCTTCAGGCAGCTCAGCCCCAGCAGCGACCTTCCCACGGTCTGGAGGGTGGATAAACTTAAACCAAACTGGAGTTTCTCTCGAAGTGGCATTAACTTGAGACTATAAGCATAGTTTTGCAAACGCTGCAGTCATGTTCTAGTGAAGAATCCGATACGGCTTCGTGAGCAGCTCCTCAGATACCAGCAAAGACCTGAACACTGGGTAAGAACAAGCTGCAGTGGGAATCTTCTAAAAGGGAAAAAGCTTCTCTCAGCTTGAGCAGAGTCCCACATCTTGCCCTTCTGCTCTGCTGAGACCTCCCCTGTAGTCCTGTGTTCAGCCCTGGAATCGTCCGTACAGGAAAGACATGGACCTGTTGGAGAGGGTCCAGAGGAGGGACACAACAATGACCAGAGCATTGGAGCACTTCTATGAGGAACGGCTGAAGAGCTGGGATTGCTCAGCCTGGAAAAGACTCCAGGGACACCTCATTGCAGCCTTTCAGCACTAAAAAGGGGCCTATAAGAAAGATGGGGAGAGACTTTTTAGCAGGGCCTGTTGTGACAGGACGAGGGGTGATGGTTTGAAACTAAAGGAGGGAGGTTCAGGCTGGATGTGAGGAAAACAATCTTCACAATGAGGGTGGTGAAACCCTGGCACAGGCTGCCCTGAGAGGTGGTGGATGCCCCATCCGTGGAGACATTCCAGGCCAGGCTGGATGTGGTTCTAGGTGACCTGGTCTAGTTGAAGATGTCCCTGCTCACTGCAGGGGTTTGGACTGGACAACCTCCTGCCATGAAGAAGGTCCCTCCCAACCCCAGTGGTTCTGTGATTCTACCTTTCCCAACTTGCCAGCTCACGGAGGCATCTTCGGCTCAACCCGAAATGGCTGTTTTCCTAAAGCAAGCAAACCAGTGAAGCTGCTTAGACAAAAACTCATCTTTGCAGCACCTGAAGGAAACCCTCTGTTTTACTTGCCCCGGCAGAGCCCACAGGGCCCCTGTTTTGAAGTGTTAAGTTCCAATCATCTCCACATTGCTAAAATCATGTATCTCGATCCAAATCAACTCGCACCGAAGTCAGACGACTTGTGACTGACTATGGAGGGACCTGGATGGAACCCCTAAAGAGAGAAACTGAACAGGAAATGGTTTTTAAAGAGGCCTCTTGCCCCCGAGGAGACACAGTCCTAGAAAACTACAGAAACACGTTGTTCTTTTTCGGCCTTCTGCAGAGGCCAAAAGATGTAAACCAAACATGGATTTAAGACAGCAAAGGAAAAGTCTTCCACGGCTCCCCAGACATGAGCTCAGGTGAAACGTCCTCCCGACTTTCTGCTATCGCTGCGGAGTGTCTCCGGCTTCAGCCAACAGCACAGAAGAAACGAGAAGCTGTGTCTTTGCAGCAAGTCTGGGAATGAAACCCCTCATGTTCTACATGAATCATTTCGTCACAGAACAGGTTTCAAAGCTCTCAAACATCCACCCAGCACTTGCTTTACATTGCGGGGAATTATCTCCACATCAGGAAAACTGAAATACTTCAATGCTTATGAAAACAACACAACAACGAGTTTCCATCAACACAGCGACAACAAAATCTCTGAGTGAACATTAAGCAATCTCTCACAATGGAAGTAAAATCCATGTGAACATGTAGTTCTGGGAACACAGACCTTTCCCACTGCTCAAGACCAACAACTGTTCAACATCCTGACTCTGAACAAGGCAAGCGTGTGAAGCTGCTCTCCAAAGAAATCCGGAGAGGTTGCGTGTTAACGACACTGATACGAATCTCAGAAAGCCTGTAACAAACTCCCCCAGAACCCTGCCCTCCTGTCCCCACAGGGAGAATCCAAGCAAATGGCATTTCCCGACGCTAACACACAGAAGAAACACCTATACAGAGAGCTAGACTGCTCTGACAGTAGCTGACCTCGCTCTTGTTTCTAGATGTTAAGTGCATTCCCAGCACCACGCTAGAATCCACTGATTTGCTGTCCAGTCGTTTTCTACTCAACAACATGTTTTCAGTTCTCATTCCAGGCGGGATCTCCCTCTGGTTCCTCACGCTGGGCTCTTCCTGCAGTGTGAATGCACAGGCTGCAGGACGGGCGAGGACTCAGAGAGCTGGCAGACACTAAGATTTTTCACAGGCAGAGGAAGTCGGGTCTTTGTGGTCAACTTGCCACCATCCAACAGGACTCAGAACTGACTTCTTGCCTAGACAAACACCTGGGTACCTGTTCTCCACCCGGCTGAACAGAAACACCCCGAAAAGATCTCCTGGAGGGAACAGGCAAAATGTTGGACAACAGATTAAAATCACTCCTTCCCTGTCCATGAACACACAGACTCTTGTCAGGCTTTTCCTTTTCAGGTCACCGACTGTGCCGTGACTTTTCTCCTTTAGCAGCACCCAGATGGAAACAATGAACTCTTCACCACCATGAAATTTCTTCTTCTGATTCCAATGTTGCTATCTTGGCTCTTTTACATTGGAGATGCTCCAGAAAACCTCCTGTCAGCTTGCAGCTCCCACTCAGGCCTTTTCTGCACATCCTTTCCATCCACCCCTGCGCAGCCAGGAACTAGCAAGGCTGCTGTGGTGCTTATACTCAACATTACAATCACCCAGCTCATTTTGTCAGGAAAGAAGAGTCCAAGAAGGGAGAAAAATACTCCTTGAAAGCTTGTCTTCACAGATGTTTAAGCAAAAGACATTTTGGCTGCTGCTTGCAATCCCCCCAGTCCACACAAAAATCACTGCTTGTGTGACAAAGAGCCACCACAGAACTTGCTTTTATGTCGTGCTTGCACATAGAATCATAGAACGGTTTGGATATGAAAGGACCTTAAGATCAAGCAGGAACGAGCACTAGTTTTCAGGGTAAAAAAGATGGAGCCTTAACTATGAGACTACTGACTGCAACAAGCAAAACAACGGGTTTGATCTTTACCGGGAAGGGGAAGACGAGTCGCACATTCTCCCTTCCACAAACACACGGATAAACATCTGCTAAGACTACACTCAGAACCATCCAATACAAGCCAGTACTTGAGGAACCCAAATTTACAGCATGACCTTCTGAGCAAGCCTTAGTGGTACAGTGGTGTGATCACGTTATCACCCTGATACTTCTCTTGCTATTAGAGCAATACTCATTTACAGAGGTGATACCACGGCATTTGCCAGTCACTTCTGCTTTCAGATTAGGCGAGCAGCTACACTTCCTCAGCTCCCCAGATAAGAGAAGGGCTGTGTTGTACCCTGAGGAGGTGCAAACTGCTCGAGACCCAAAAATATCTACAGCCAAGAGCCTCTCTGCTTCTGGCGCGCACCACTTTCCAAAGCAAGCCCAGCAGCACAGGCTGTGTCACAGCACATCTACAGACACACTTACTGCTCCACCACCGAAATAGGTTCTCGCTTCACTGCCTAAGGAGAAAAAGCCCCACCAACCACATTTGATTTCTAGCCCGCTTCTAGTGATTAGAGCTGGTTGTTCCCTTGGCAAAGCCAAACAAACATTCACTGATCTCCATCAGGTAAACACGCAAAACATAGTTTTGGGGTTTGTTTTAGGAGCAACTTACTCATGACTCAACTACACCACCCTTAGTAAGGCTGCAGATCTCCCATCTTCATCTTACCAGATGATCTCCAACAGAAACAGTGCTGTGCCCAACTTGTTCTTGCTTTAATCTGTTGCCTCACAGGAAGAACATACAGCAGCGTCTCTGTAACACTCAGGGGCAGGACCTCTGTCCCATCATGAGTACCTGCAGTTCACCAGCTGCAGAGAACCTGAACTTATTCCATCTCTCCTTCCCCCACTCCTGTGAAAAGGAAGGAGGGGGTACTAAGCTTTGCAAGCCATGGTTAACATCACTCTGCAGCATCGTGCTGTGTGCATCTTGCCTCATGGTAGCTTAAAATAACCCATCCCCATCCCGAGATGTCTGCTGCTTGTCTGTCTGTCAAGGAAATGCTGCTTAAAGGTGACGTTGACTCAAGAGAAAGCCTGAAGTTCTCTTGAAAGAGCAGCAGAGTAGCTCATGGTATCTACAGCACTTAGCTGGCACGTGTCTGCAACCTTCCATATATCAAGGCAGGGGAAATCCTCTGTGCAAGGGGTAACATACTACAGAAAGACACGGGAGAGCAGTTAAAGCACATAACTCAATGTCCAGTTGCTTCATGCACATAGCCACGTTCTCCAAGGCCATCTGGGAGTAATCTATCATGGCACGAGTTAGCCACTCAACAGCTAGCCCTTGCATGAGGAGGAAATGGCACGTTCTCACCATCTAAAGAAACAAGGGTGGAAGCCTCAAGAGGGCATACTCAGAAGCTGCTGGTAACATCACCTCTAACCCCTCTGGGGCCTGGGGATTGCTTTGCAGAACACAGGCTCACAAGCTGCTAGAATTTTTCCTTTCCCCAGGCTTTAGAGCCACAGGCACTGACTCTCCACAGGGCAATTTGAAAGGGCACCAGTGCAACCCTACCAGGTTGGGCATGTCACGAGGATAGGAAGAGCTACCTGGTTTGCATTATTGTAACTTCCAAATCGGGCAAAACTTGGCAGTGGTTTGTTTGCAAACTGTTTTCCATCAATAATTCTATTAAGGGTAAAAGCTCTCCAGGGCTGAAAGTTCACTGCGTGTTCCAAAAGCACCCCAAACTGAAGTAAGTATATAGCAAAAACATTAATCCTCCCTCTGCTACAAAGGTACCTGACTGGCCAATAACATACAGCTCTCCCTGCTTCTTCCCTAGCTGAGAACTGGTACTGCTAACAGAGAACAAAAATCACAGATATTCCTTCTGCACTCAATCAAAGCTCTGCAAAACCAGATGGTGCCTTCAACTGAATCAAGTATCAGCCCAGGCCTCTCAGCTTCCAGAGAACAGGAAAGCACATCTCCTTCCCCAGGACAGAGACTTCCTACAGACTGCTCGAGTGCTCACAGTACCAAGCTCTCTTCACTGTCAGATGGCTTCCCTGCTGGCTGATCTCAGTGGTGAGACCAAGCCGCTGGTTAGGAGATACTACAGTGATGATGCTTGTGTTTTAAGGTAGATTAACATCACTGTGACTAACTTTTGGGGAAAATTAAACCACATCAGGTGAGTGCATCTCTCCCTCTCTAGGTAGCCAGGACACACCTGAACTGAAAGACAGATCAAAAATACCTGCCAAGAGGCTCATCCATGTTAATAACCCCTTCAAGATTTATTCTCCAGATCAGTCCTTACAGTTACACTCAGTTCTAGCACTGCTGATGGTCTTAGCAGCTCTTCTGCCACTTACCTAAAGGCAGCTGTACAAATCCTGGTCTTGTTGGATGAGAAACAAGTTCCCCCTCAATGTTCTGACAGAGCACAAACTTCACCCCACTTCAGGCAACCTCAGACCATCAACTGTTGACAGCTCAGCTACGAAGTTCTGTGTCATCTCCCCAGCCCTCAGGCCATTCCTCCTGGAAGCTCTTCTCTTGCCTGTTCCCAAAGGTCTGCTCACCTCCAGCATCCACAGAAATCTCACTACAACCAATCAACAGCTCAGCTGTGCTCTGCTAAACCCTTAAAGCAGCTGAGACCTGATGGGCAGCCAAAACACATGCAAGAGGCCAGCTTACCCTCCTTCAGCTGATCAGCATTTAAGAGGGCTGGAAATCAGCTACTGCAAAATCAAGTCACAGGTGGACACACAACAGATGGACTGGACGAGGCACTGAGCAGCAAGGGGGTAAAAGAAAACCACCACTTTTGGCATAACAGACTATTTTTCCCACTTCCAATCTTATAGTATATTAATTGGAAGCTAAGCAGCTCTGGAGTCAACTACACCATGAGAGACATGGTACATATAAGATGGCCCATTCCAAAGAGACCTATGGTAAAAAACAAGGAGTAGGTAAAAATCAAGAGAAAGAAACAACCACTCAGCCCTAACACACAACACAAACACTTCTGTATTAGACAGTTAAACACTTCCCTGTAGCCACAGAGTTTTTCCCACTGAACAGAGACACTCCAAACCTTTGGATGGTATCCGAGCACTTCCCTTTGACCTATATTTCCCTCTCCAAATATCTAAAGGAGGATTCAAAAGGTTCTCACGCTGACCGTGCTTGAAGTCACACGAAGTAGTCTGCAGCAACGAGACTGGGCTAGACATTTAAACCAAGACAAGACCTTCAGCATAGATCCAAGCAGTTTTTAGGTTGAGGAGCTTACCTCATAATTAGGCATTTTTCTTGTAATCACATCATATAGTATTTTAACATGAAAGAAGAATCTGTTCTTCAGAACATGGTGGGAGCATTTACAAATCCTGAGCTTTACTCACCGGATGTTACAGGGCCACGAACATGTGAGGGCTGTGGGAGGCAAGACGCTGAGCTGATTCATGCAAATTGGGAAGGAGTCATGTCCTTTGGGTCTGAACGTTCTCCATGAAGCTTTTCATCCCGACTGCTTGGACATACAGCAAGATGATGCTTTTTGTCTAAAATTTAGAACATCATCCCCATTCTGCTTAGGAACCAGATGACCTTTAAGGTCAACTTAAGGGTAGTTGGAACTAGATGATCTTTAAGGGCCCTTCCAACCTGAACCATTCTATGACTCTACCATTAGAAAGCAACAGACATTCTCAGGTGTAACAGGAAGGAAGTGTACTACCTCCTCCTGCAGTAACAAGTTCCAAGAGCTGTACCAGAGTGCGCTCCTTGATCTGCTTTACGTCAATGTCCAAGTGTCCACTGCCTCTAGAATTCTGGGATTTACCACGTATGCTTTGCATCCTGCTTACCCACTGCCTTGTGAATCCATAAGCCTCGGACACGCCTCCCCCTCCACTCCCTCTGACCTGGAGGGAGCCAGAGTTTTCATTCTCCAGCAGAAGGCAGCTGCTCTGGCCCTTTCACCATTTTACAAGTCCTTGGCTGCATCTCCTCTAACTCCATCCTCAGTCACGAGAGACGGAAGTCAGAACCGTAATACTCAAGCACGTTGATGTGTAAGTGCACCAAAGTCTTACATAACAAGAAAACAACTGCCTCAGCACCCTCCTCGATGATGCTCAGCACTGTTGGCTTTTTTCACTCTCACACATTGCTAACGCCTTTGCACAACTATTGATACAGACTCTCCAATCTCCTTTGAGCTGTAAATGCCAGTTTCAAGTTCAGCATCACATAAACACACCTGCAGGTTACTTCTCCCCAGATTGCACTGACCTTTCTTTACCCAAAACTCACCTGTTACTACCTTGTCCACACAGTCACTTTTGGGAGATTCTTCCCAGTTTGTTTTGCCATCAGTTCTGCAGTGACTGCCTGAAAGAGCTTCTCACCATCAACAAACTGGCAGATTGTTGCACATTCCCTCCATCAGGATACCAATACAAATACTGAATGCATTGGTCGAAACAATGAATGCATTTACTTGTGGGGTCCCCAAAGCTGATTCATCTTTACTGCAATAGTAGCCAGTAAGCCCTACCCTTTGCTTTCTACCCTTTAACCAGCTTTCAGGCCTTAAAGCAGCTTCGCTCTGATCCTGCAGCAATACTATCTCCTCAGTGTTTGGTGTGGGGCATCACAACATCTATTACATTCACTACATCCCCTTTACCCACACGCCTGCAGACACACTGGTAGAGTTCCAGCCAAGGCAAGATGATTTCCTTTCCTCCAGAAGCCACTGTGGTTCTTGCCAGCCAGACTGTTTTATCTACATGTTCAGGGGTCCATCATCTTTACCACTAATGTTTTATCCGAGCAAGATGTCCAACAGCTTCTCATTCCCAGGCTCTCTCTAGAGACCTCTAGGTGAAAGAGTCACGCTGCCAACTCCCCAGGCCTCCTGCACTCTCTCTGCAATGGAAAGTTAGACATCATTTGCCTGCAGCTTTCTAGTTTAATCTCAGGGTTCTTTCAGGACTCTGATAAACACTGTTGTCCTGGCAGTTTCCCAATATCTTACTTGCATAATAGAGTCTAACGTTTCCCATGTATTTCCTGTAAATTGATGTAGGTACCCTGGGCTATCTGTTGCAGAGAACATGTTGGGGTGGGAATCTGCCCAGTGTCTGCAACAGCAAAGACTGATGCAAAGAACATTGTGCATCTGCACTGTCAAGGACAATTTCTCCCAATTCTCTTCCTGACTTCCCACCTGCAACACATTTAAGTGACCCATCAGTTTGAGCACCCTTTGCAAAGCATCACTTGTTTCTAGTTCTGCCCTTCTCATTTCCTGTTCACATTTTACAGGCTTTTCCAGTCTCCTTGTCTGCACAAGCTTTCTATTTAAAGTGCCATCTTTTCCCCAAAACACCTCCTCAGCTCTTGCATGGCGCCTTCAGGGGTGTTAGGCTTTGACTTGCAGTGGGATGTTTCATGCACGCTGCGAAGTGTCCAGGTTGTACTCGGGCATTGCACCACCCTGTTTTGATAGGTTCTTCCACAGTTTTGGGGTTTTTTTAACTAACCACTTCATTTATTTTTTTTTTTAATAGATCCCTTCCCCAAAATAGAGAATTTAATTTGGCCTTTTCTCTCCACCCACATGTGAAACCTGATTGTATTCTGAGAGCCAGAGCAGTTCTCCAGCTAATGTCTGTCCCAAGCAGCAGTGAAAAATAGATCAAGAGTTTCCTCTTGTCTACCACTACCTGGTTCTAGGCAGTGACTACCACTGCATTCAAATTCTCTCTGTATCTCACCCCAGCCAAGCTTTGGGATCTATCTACATGAGGTACCTAAAATCTCCCACAGTTACCACCTGTTCCAAACATTTACCCCCTGATCATGAGAAGGACACAGCTGTAATGTCATAGTAATGAAAACACAGTACAGGATTTCCAAACCCAGACATTCCACAGCAAGTTCCACCCCAAACACACTCAGTGTCTTTACACTGCTGTGCTTTCTCTCACCTGCGCATCCTACTCTGTGGGGACTGTTGGTCACAAGCAGGTGCTCCTCCACCCAACAGGAGAGCAGTCAACCTCCAGTGGTTGCCACGCTCCCCAAGTTTAGCACGTGCCAGCCCAGAAGACCAAATACATAAGCAGCTCCCCAGGGTTTAAGTGAGCAGAGTCCCGAGAGACAAACTCTGAAAGATCAAGCACTTCTGATGCATCAGGTCAAGGCTGAAGCCATTTGCCATTGTGACTGATCACAGAAACAGCACTAAGCTGAAATACCTGGGAGCAGTTAGTACTTATGCAGGTAACCAATCAGTAAAAACAAATCCCAAAGGTATTCAGGGTCAGCTGAATACACCATTTACCTTGCATCAGCTGCACTGTCCTGACAGGCTAAAAACACAACATGTGTGAGGTGGAGCTACAGTAAAATGTTTGAACTAAATACTTTTCCCTTTGTTTGCTGTAGGATTAAATTATGCAGTGACTGTAAGTCCCACATGTTTATTCATAACCTCAGCCTAACACCAGGTCACAATCAGCATAGGAAAGCACAATGAGCTGTCTTCCCATCCTGAGTTTGTTCCCAGTGCAGTCAGTGATCTACATGTCTTGTCACCTCAGATGGATACTCACCACTTACTTATACAGCGATGCCAGCTTTGATGGGCTGTTACAAAGCAAGATGCTAGTCATGACTCAGCACCCTTTGTTCTATCACTTATCCTGTTGTAACAGAAGGCTCACATGGAAGAAAAACTGTGTTCCTACTTCCAAAAACCTTTGTTCCTTCCCAGTCCCACACTTTTCTTACCTAATAACATTCAAGAGACATATCCACATTCACTGCAGTGCTTTGGAGCTGATTGTTCCCAGTTCTTTGCTGTGAAAGCACAGAAGAGTGTAGCATTTAATAATCAATCCTGCCCATTACTGTCACACAACACATAGTCTAAAGAAGTTCCAGACTTCCCAAGTTAATTGGTATGATCTGAGAATGTAAAATACAGTAGGTTTGCTCCCCATCACAAACCAGCACCTCATTTACCCTTCACTTGTAATAGTCCATGGAGAGCCAACTGCAAAACTGTATTTTGTTTGCCACCAGACAGAGGCAATGTTGTTGGTTTAGGGTTTTTTGCTGGCCACAGCTAGCCAGGTGAAACCACAAAACCTCAGTGCACTGAACTGCTCAAGTGCAATAACTCACATCATCTCCCAGTGCGCCAGCTCCAAAGTATAAAACCACAAGGCCCATCACAGGCATTCAGTAGGATTCCTCAGATTTAAGATAGCTACAGCCAAAGTCCAATAGACCATTACTTCAAGATTTAGGTACTTTGAGGCAGAATAGCCTTTTACTCCGTTTCCATTGCTTCTGACAAGCATTCCAAGTTCTAGCAAATAGAACTAGGATTCTAGTTTTCCTAAGTGGACTGCAGGAAGCTTGCCAATCATTTACTACATTACTAAGAAGTTCCAATTGATTCCATATTAGAAGGTGAGCACTGAAGTGCATTGGAACAAATCTGTTATGTCAACTGTGACCTGAAGAGGAAAGCTTCACCGTGGACTTTTGCAGTGACTTACATGCCCCAGTCTTCACAAGGCTGAGCCTGTATAATCTTGTGAGCCCTTTCCTTCTCTTCTTGTAGTCACTCTTAGATTTTATCCAACACTTACCAATAACCACTTTCTGACACCTCAGAGGCTTTGGGACTGCTTCTCTCGATGCAGGAAGCCAGGCCCTGGGCAGCAGATGCTCTCAATTGCCTCCCACCCCAGCCAGTCCAGAAAGCTCTTCCTAGAAGTAAGCAACCACTAACATGCTGTCTGGACAACGGCCCAGCCAGCTCCAGCAGGGCAGGACACAAGGCAGCACAAACCACCCACCCCAGGTCTTCTTCCAGCTTTCCCCCCTCCTGTCTCACACAAGCTTGTATTGCATATATCCCAGGTTGATGGAATACACATTTAATGCCAACACTATCAGCTCTCTCCTTGCCTAGGCAGAACCTTGTGTCTAAGCTGAATCATCAATCTGTGTCATTCATTTTGGAAGCTCTGCAAGATGCTGATGGTGAGAGGAAAGGAGCTAATGAGATCCACAGCATCCAGTGGTTTGTATGTTGTGCCTGCTACCACTGTAGCCAGTCACCTGAATAAACTCAGGCCACCAGAGGAATCAGACTGAGCTGATGCCCTTTTCACCCTTAAAAGGAGTTTCTCCAATGCTTATAAACTGGAGTGGCCAGTTTCTGCACAGGCTTTATAGATTATCAATGCAGGAAAACCTCCATTTGGTTTCAGAATGAATCCAGATTACTAAACCAAGGAAGAATATTATCCAAGAATGGCATCTGCAGCAGGATCAATCAAAATGCATTACAGCAACACTAGTACTCTGCTGTTGCTGTAATGCAGTGCCCCCTGAGGTGTTTTCTACATGGGCATTCTGCTTTCATTTTCTTAACCGAGTTACTGACAGCTCTGACCACAACCTGGAAGATCTCCGAGGCTCTGTTACCAAAGCCTATGGATGATTTCCATGAGGATCTTTAGCAGGGAGGCATGTTCTACTGTTCTGCCTCCACATCCAGATTATCCTTTTCTGACCATCTTTGAGCTAAAACATCTTTCTCTACGGAGACTGTAAGTGCAGTTTCAAATAACCACCAGTGGCCAATACAGGAGAGGCCAGTAGCATGCAGAGCAGCAACGAGCAATGTTCGGTTACATGTGGGATGCAGATGAAAATGGAAAACACTAAACTGAAATGGTTCAAATCCTTCCTGAACCTCTGCTCCCACCTGAATTCTTAATGGTTTCTTAACCCAAACATCCTCCCGCTCCAGCCCTGTTCCAGCCCTGTGCACGGAAAAGCATTTGGAAGAATTCCAAACCCCACACAAGTTGCTTCAATTAAGACAGCAAATCTGAACACAGATTTGTTGGGTTCAAAGCAGAGGGTTAAAGGAGCCCAGGTAAGTATTCAAATGGTGGAAGATCTCACTTTAATAGTTCACACAACCTACTCACCAGGATAAACGGGGTGCTGGACGGGGAAGAACAAAGCTGTGCTGGGCTTGCCAGAGCAGGGACAGTGTAAGCTGAAATCCTTTAACACAGATCCTGTCCAACAGAAGGACAACCATTTCCTCTCAGCAGAATGCATTACTGATCCCTGTGAGACTGCAATATTTCAGCACAAGAGAGGCCCAAGCCAAAACAGGGAAACTTTCCTACAAATACATCTGATCTCAGCTTTTGTAACCCATGTGTCACAAGGTTCTTTTACTCTTGTCCATGGTATCAAGCTATGCTGAACTGAAGACCATAATATGAGTTACAGCAAGCCTAAACCCAGCTACTGTGCTGTGACTACTCCCTGCCTTCAAGAGAGCTGAACTCTCCTACCTTTGCTTAGCAAGCTTCTATCCTTGCCCGGAGGTTAAGCACAGCCCTACAGACAGGTTTCTCCCTATATTTCAGTGACTGGTTAAGTCTTCTTCACCTAGTGAAACAAACCATGCTAGACAAGAACATCCTTCTACCTGGTGACCCAGGATATGGAAAAGCTGAATTTGTCTTCAGCCATGAAATCCAATTGTGGATTTTGTTAGTGACCTACTGTAACTCCAAACTTTCTAAATACATATATAAACACCCTTTCAGAGTACTTTGAGATGCCCTCATTCCCAGTTTTAGAATCCATGGCACAGTGCAGTTCAGGAACCAAATCAAGCATGACAGTATATCACACAATCTCCACAAAGACCTACGATACACTTGCCACTGGATGGAAATGTCCTGTTTCTAGGTACTGTGAACCAGCTCATAGCCTGCTGCAGGATAAAATCATTCACTGCTTTTAAGAACATGTTGGGAAATTAAAGATTTCACTTTATTAGCTCAATACACACCAACCAAGTCCATTAAAGGTCTCATGACTGCTATTAAAAACATCCCTCAAAGCCATTTGTACTAGCTGTATCATTGGCCTTTCCCAGATACGAGGCACAGCATTCCATTTGGCTGTAATACCCCTACTTCTCCAACATTTAGTACCTCTAGCTCCTTTACCAAACCTTGAAGTCAGTTTGCTCCTCACCTGACCATTTAAAACCTAAAAAACCCAAGGTGAGTGCCTAGACTGGGGAACTGGGCAGCATTTTGGTTAATAAAAAGAGAAATACTAAATACATAGAAGAGTACTTGAAGAAGCGTGGTCTGATTTTGGAGGCAGCTTCAAATCTACTCATTTTTTCTACAAAGAATCAAATGTATATGAAGTAGAGACTTGATCCACAACAGATTTGTCCAAAAGCACACAAACTAGTACACTGAATGGGAAAGGACTTACTAAGAGTAAGTAGCAGGTAGTCAGTCTGCAGGCTGGAGGAGGCTGCCTGTCCTGGGTTCAGCTACAGCAGTCATTTTTCTTCTTCTCAGTAGCTGGTGCAGTGCTGTGTTTTTGACTTTCAGCCTGGGAACAACACTAATAACACACTGATGTTTTAGTTGTTGCTCAGTAATGTTTACTCTGATCAAGGACTTTTCAAGTCTCATGCTCTGCCAGGGAGGAAGGGAAGCCGGGAGGAAGCAGAGACAGGACACCTGACCCAAACTGGCCAAAGGGCTATTCCATACCACAGCACATCATGCCCAGTATATAAACTGGGGGGAGTCACCCGGAAGGCCCAGATCACTGCTCGGGTTGGTCGGCGGGTGGTGAGCGGTTGTGTCCCCTCCCCTTGTTATTCCTCTTATCACTATTATTGGTAGCAGTAGTGATTTGTATTATACCTTAGTTACTGGAGAGCTGTTATCTCAACCCATGGGAGTTACATTCCTCCAATTCTCCTCCCCATCCCTCCGGGAGCAGGGTGGGGGGAAGAAGGTGGGAACTGAGCGAGCAGCTGCGTGGTTCTGAGTTACAGGCTGGGCTTAAACCACGACAGTATATAATGTATTGTGCCAATCTTTAACTAGCCCAATTCGAATCAGACCAAAAAGAATTCATTTAAAACAAAGAGCCAAACCAGAACAAGTGTTCTCTCAGGAAAAGTTAAACCATGAAGGACACAAGGTCAGTGTAAACATTTTCTTTAATGTCACTGAAGATAAATTTAGAAATCCAAGTCTTAGGTGGGTTTCAAATAAATAATCATTTTGAGTGTTTACTTATAAAGGGAGCTCTCAAAGCAGCAGTGCACAGTTTACAATTCCTCCCTGCTAACACATCCCCCAAAAGAGAATGTACAGTAGGTAGTGCACACTGGGAAGAACAATCACAACGTACAGCACACTTGCCATCTTCAATGAAACCAGAGTATGATGTTGAAGAGGGGGAAGAAGTAAATGGAGGCATGCACTGCCCTTTAAAGCACCACTATTTTCCCCATAGCCTATCTACCAGCATAACACAAGTAAGAAGCCTGGAAATACAAGTCAGCTTTCTGCTTCCAAAACCCACTCTCAACCCAAAGTTTATCACAGCAGTGCTCCAATAAAGAAACTGTATTCCTTAAACTGACATTGCAGCATAACATGTCACCCCCATCCCAACTGGTCTCTACTCAGGGACACCTACCCTAATGTTTCAAACCCTCTCCAGTAACTGCAGAGGTAATCCAGAAAGCTTGAAGATGGATAAGAGTTGTTGGTTTTTGTAGATCCTGGCCCAGACCCAAGACGTGACAGGCTTCAAGCAGCTGTATGATTACCCAGCAGAGTATCTGGTGTCCTACATCACTAATAACACCTTCCAAAAGTAAGAATTCTTCCTCAAAGTCAAGATTTGTTTTTCTTGAATGACTGCAACTATTCTGCTGTAAAAATATGCCCCACGTGAAATTTCTCACCTCAAAACAAGATTGAACCATCCAGAAGATCAGTTATAAAGATGCCACAAATACACTTGCAAAGAAGTTTCTGTAAATTGTTTTCTTCTTTAAGTTGCTGGTTCATCAAAACATTTTCTCTCTGCAGATAGGGGTAGGGCAATCTACCACTCTTTGTACTTTAGTTCAACATGCAATTGATCTGTGTATGCACTGCAGTACTCCCCAGAGAAGCACATAACCTACTAGCATAAATTCCTCAACACAACTTGCTTTCTTCTCCATTTCCAGTCTACCTGAAAACCAGTTATGCCTCTCTCTGCTATGAGTCAATGAAAAAACCCCAACTTACTATATAATACTGCTGTGTACCTACTGAATAAACATTACAGGAGTTAAAGGATTGTTTCAATTGCTAGCTTGGCTTTGGCAAAACACTAATTGTGCTAACACATGCTGTATACTTCACACATTTCAGTAGGGGCCGCTGCAACGTTTAACAGATACAAAATCAATCTTAGATTTCTAAAACTGTCAGTACACAGGATTCCCAAGGTGTTCTGGATATAGGAGCAGAGTAATCAATTTTCAAGGAAAGCCACATAGTCAGTCAATCTGGCCAACTGCTGTTCATTTGGAATTGGTGGAACTGGAGCAGGTTCTACAAAGATAAAACAAAGGCATCGTTAATCAAATTAAGAAAATAAATCCATCTGCCACACCAGCCATTACACCAACCAGGAAAACATTAAATGCATCACACTGTTAGAGAGTCTTATGGGGACATATCTTAACTGCATCTCCTACCCATGCAGCTTCAGCTGACATTACTTTTCTGTTACCTGCGACCTTACATAGTCCAAGAAGTTAAAATACAAGTTGCAGCTGTCAGCAGTTTTTTGCATGTACTGGAATCTGAATAAGGAAGGCTGACAGTCCTTCCACTTGACAACAAAAGCTGCTGGAGATCTTCAGCTGCTCCTTTCCTTACAAGTTGCCATACTGAAGATACCAAATAAATCTACTGGGTTACCTGACTAATGAAACACAGCAAAGTACTGAATGGGATGCAGGAGACTAGAGTGCACATGCAGATCTAGAACTAGATGATCTTAAGGTCCTTTCCAACCCTAACTATTCTATGATCATTACACCAGCACACCTGAGATTAGAGTTTAACAACAGGTTGGAAGACAAGTGACTAAATCCAGGGAGATACTTAAAAATAAGAAATTAAAAAATAGTAGGAAAAGTTGCATTTACTCTTCCTGAAGAATTAATAAGAGACCAGGATTCAGGACATATGTAAGTGGACACACACTGCTTAGGGATGCCAGTATGTGACAGAGAAGGCTGACAATCAGAATGCTTTCAAAAAGCAAGATCCCACTTCTTGAAATTGGCTTGGAATTAAGCCTGTAAATTTAAGACACTCTTGGCAACTATCAGACACAGCAGCCACCAATTCAGATCTGCTGTCACTATTCTGTGAGCAACAGAGACCACAGTGCTTTGAGAATCAGCATGACATAACATACTACACACACCTCAATCTACTGTTGAGCACTGAGGAAAACCAGAAGATGGCTTCTATAGAAGTCCCACATCAAGCAAGAGCAATGAAGCCTACTCAGAGTTGCTTTGTGAAGCAATTGCCTTTATGTCAAAGGTTTTGTTTTATAGGGGCTGTCTACCCCTGCTTTGGAATCTGCTCCCTACTTCAGCTCCCACTTCAACTGGAAGCGAGAATCTCAGACACTCCTTGAAATGCAAGGGAAAGAAGACAGAGGGAGAAACATGTTTATGTAGCACCTGACTGGGGTGGGTTTTTGAGGGAGAAATGACAACATTCACTTCTCTAGGACACAATCCCCATTTTGTGGTGCTGGTAAAACTGTACTTATATTCATCATGCAAGTTCAGATATATGCACATAGGTTGTTAAAGAGAACGTACCCGATGAAGGAATGAATCTGTTAAAGGAAGCTTCCAGCACACCTGAAGGAAAACACAGAAGCGAGCTCAGTGGACCAATTTTAAACAGTTCTAACCCAGCAAGCCAAAACTGGATGAAAAGGTAATTAAAGTTTAACCCATTCATTTATCATATTTTACTTCACAGCTAAAAAGCAGAATAGCCAAGGCTTAGCTGGTTAGACAGGCAGCCTCAAAATAGATGACAATCTCCTGCCTCTTTCCTTTGCCTCAACAGCAGTTCTTGCAGTCACTTTTGGAAAGGAACCACATGCAACTAGCTCCCAGTACTTGTAACCACCACATATTCTGCAACCAGTTCATACAAAACCTGATCACACATACAAAAGCTCAGGGCTCTGGTTGGTATGTGCCACTAGGGATAAATTTCAACACCTTGTGTGGCACATGTTTATTGTGATGTTCTGGGCTCTAAACTCCTAAAAACTCAGCCCATACCAACAGTATATTTTCTTAGCCTAACAGATGTTGCCCTTTTAGATATGCTGTAATGTGGCCTCTTCTTCCAGAGCTGCACTGTGCAGTTTAAGAGCAGTCATTTCATCCTGCTTTCATAGCTTAATTTTATCTTTGCCACAGCCAGCCATAGATACAGCTTTAGCAGGAAAAACCCCAAACCAAAACAACTGAGCATTTCTGCAGGTTGAGCTTTGTAGGAACACATACTGTTATCAGTATCACACCAGTGAAGAAAAGATCCAGTAGAACAAAGTTTAAAAAGTAAAGGACCAAGGGCTGGAGCTCCTCAGAACACAAAAGATCCATTAGATCCCTGCCTGAAGAAGTTCTACTTCTCCTGAAAAACTTCCTAGGTTCAAAGTGGTATATGTTTTACTCATATTTATTAGATTAAGATATGTCACTTGAGGTCATCTAAGTTATGTTCCACTGCAGCAGAGGAGGAGCAGGAGAAACCATAGCATACCCTGTCTGCTTTTGTTTAAAAAAGTTAATTTGAGGATGTAGTTTAAACCAAACTACTTGTAACCCCAAACCAAACCCACTACTTTGTACTTCCTACATCTCTAAGCATTCCATGGTTTTAAGCAGCATAAGCCCCCATAAAAGAACTTGAGAGATTATGTGAAATTTTCATTAAAACCTGACACTTAATTACTAGGAAATGCTAAACTCAACATCTAATGAAGTGACAGCTCCACCTACCTGGCTTTTTAGGCATTACCATACGAGTCGAAAAGTCTGCTTGCCAGCCCTGTTCTAATACACCTGAAAAGGCATTTTTACATTAGTAAGAACAAACATCCTGTAAAATTGCTAGAAAGGCAAAATAAAGATGCACATTAAGACCAGTAGAAAAGCGTCTCAGTTCACTGGCTGTATGCTCCAACTCCAAGACACACTACTTATGAAAATGCTTATATTTAGGCATGTAGTGCAACGAGTAACACATGGAACTAGCTTAATCCACTGCCTTCACTCTTCTCTCACCACTGAATTGCTTTAACACTTCCCATATAGAAGGGAAGATAACCAGTGCTAACTAGTAGCAAAAAAAACCCCAAACAAAACTTACCCATAACAAAGACATTTTTCTCTATTCACTGCCCCATCCCATCACTTCTCTTTACAGGTCTCAGAATTAGTACAAATGTTTATTTACCATCACTTGTAGCTCTCTGATCTCTATCACCTGTAGAAAAACTATTCAGTGAACAAATGCAAAGTACCTTTCACAGCTTCTTCTACAGGAAGCCCAACAAAAGCTGCAAAATCATCTGCAACTATTGAGGTATATGCCTGAGAAACCAGTCCAAAGGCTCGTTTCCGAGTTGCATCTAAGGAGAGAGAAGCACTGTAAGAAGACAGACTAATTTCCATAGCTAGAAAAACCTGAGATTTTATGTTCCAATTCTAACACTGCCACCACAAGCTAGCACTTGAGAAGTTCCCCCTCCTTCCCACTATTCACTGAAGTACCACAGCCAGAGATAAAAGCTTGCTTTATGCCAGGAAAAACTCCCTCAGTGACTCCATTCAACTTCCAAATGCAGTTTGCAGCATCTTGGGTACTACCACCAGTATGTAAATCAGTTTAGGGAACTCTGCTTCTGATGGCATTTTCCATTTGCAACAAGCTTGTGTGTCAACTAGTTAGAATCAGGAAAAATAAAAGAAAAAGAAGGAAAAACCCCCAATAATGACTTAAACCATTAATGCCTTTTTCACCACATCCGCTTTGACACCAAGGCATCTAAGAAAAAAAATCAGTTGTTTTCTAAAGCTACAGAGAATGTTACTGCAAAATACCTTAGAAGGACTTAGAAGTCTGTCCTGCCCTCTAGCAGCAGGGCTTTGCATGTTACTGTTACACAGGCCATAAAACATTTGTCTAAACAGACATTTAAAAGAAAAACCTTTACTTAAATGTCCCAAGGTTCTCAAATACCAGACAGAGTCCCCTAGATCACTAGTTAGAAGTCTGATAAAACTGGATAACTAGTGGTCTGTTTGCTATTACAGAACATACAGTATATAATATTCCAATATGAAAGAACAATCACATACACAACCCTAATGAAAACAATTTAACTTGTTTCTACAAGTTATTGTAACCAGCTTTTTGTTCACACCTGGTACCTAAAGTCCTTGTAAGTAAAACCCACAAAAACCTGGCAATAATCTTCCTGACCACTTGCGATTTTTCATAATAAATAGTCATTTATCTACTTGTCTACTTGTGTTTGAACACACAGAAATAATTTAAGGCAATATATAATTAGTTCCATGCTACCTTCAGAAGCTCAATTTGTACCTCTAAGTGCTTCCATGATTGGTTGAATAGTCTCGGACCACTGATGTGCACTGATTGTTGTATAGATTCCTGGGAAGTCTCTCTGCCAGATTCTTTGTCCCACTGACCAAACTGCCCCAAGTTCAGCATTTGCCTGTTGTGACAAAAACAACCAAACCCAACAAAAAGTTAACCCAGAGCAGTGTATTCTCTACAGTGCCCATACTGTATAAGCAGGTTTCCACTTCCTTTCCCCACTGCTGGAAAGTACCACCACCCACAAAGACAAACACAAAAGCATTGGGAAATCTTGTTCTACCATGTATCACTGCTGCAAGTTTCCTGACCCATCCTCTGCCATAATGTTATCACCCACATAAGCAAGGTCTGCTCACATCAGTTACATCAATGCAGGCTAATGACCAGCTAAAACAATCATGGAGGGTAATGTGCTCTCAGGCTACTGACTGGAATTGCAAAAAAGACAGGCACAGCTTATTTTCTGCTTAGAGAGATGCTTGCCTCTGCAGCAGAGGCTTTACAGACTGTATAGGCTGTATTGCAACGTTGACAACAAGTCACACTTTAGAGCGACATACTCACTACAACTGCTCTCCCACTACTGGTTTTAAGGGCTACTTTTACTATGTTAAACTGTCATTTGGTCAACTAGACTCCAGAACACCCTGTTAGAACAATAACCAAACACCAAACTGGATAATAAAGTAATATTTTCCATTGTAAGGAGAACCAATTTCTTCCTGAAGTTAACACTACTCATTACTTGGTTTAACTAGAAGATTCATCAACACACACACATAAGGAAATGCTATACTTTGAGGTACAACTTGCAATGAGTTTCCCTCCCCACTTGAGAGAACCAAGTCAAATTTGGTCCAGATGACTATTAACTCAATTGATGCAACTACTTCTTTTGTTGAGAGAGAAAATTATTTCAGAACTATCTGACAGGTCCTAGCTTGACTGTGAGGTTTGTTAATACAAGCCTACAGAACACTTGTTTCCCTGGCAAGATGTATCATCTCAAACCTAACAACAGGAAAGTCTGGAAGCATTCCAGTATATATTTAGCTGAATCTTCAAAATGCATCTTTGATCCAAATGCAGTACAAAACAAGTGCCTTCAGAAAGTTAATCAGTTTGAAGATGCATCTTACCTCAGGTTGCTTTCTGCTGCACAAGGTATCCTACACCCTCATGTGGAACATGGCCCCATCCCAGAGTCAGATCCTTTGCTTTCCTCCAGCTGGCTACACTTTACCATGAAGCTTTCTATTAAAACTCTACAGACTTACTGAATTCTACCGCACCAGATTGTTTGTGAAGGAAAGAGGTAACAGGCAAGCAAGCAGGAAATCTTAATACCAATGTGCCATCTGCTGGGCAAGCAGTTTATAGCACAGAACTAAGCCCAAGGCTACTTCCCAAACAGAATCCTTGGGGGAAGAGAGTCAGTATTAGCAAACTTACATGAACCGGGTTTAGTATCAAATGGTATTTTATGAATTACTTACAGATTTGATAGCAGGAGGGATTCTTTTCCAAAGATAGCGTGCATTATTCCTAAAAAAGTTTAAAATACTCCTCAGTAACCACGTTTGCTATGAAGAGACACCAAAAGGTTTGTTCACACACTGTAATTAAGAGTTTCAGTGCTTTAAAATATTCCTCCTACATCTAGTGAAGTAGAAAAACAACGTTGCTCTCAAGCAGACAACATGAGTGCCATAATGAAACCAACAGTTCATTAACTGCCTCATTTAGCACCAGTTCAGAAAAGGTTAATCATTCACCTGCCCTGGGCTGCATTTCAGAAGTTACTTTTGCAGTTTTACTTTTGGAATAGCTGCATTTTTGATGAACACATGCACAAACAGTAACTTATCACAGTGTTGTGGTTTAGACCCAGCTGGTAACTCAGCTCCTTCTTCCCATCCCCAGGCAGGATGGGGAGGAGAACCAAAAAGAATCTAAAGCACCATCCGGCTGAGATAACAATTTAAAGTATGGTACAATGATATTACTACTGATGATGATAATAAGGTAAATAAGAAGGGGAGAGAATATAAAACTAAAAGGGGAAAGGAAAAAGACCCAACACCACAATAAAATTGCTCAGAAAGATTCAAAATGAAAAATAGAGGAAACCAACAAATCTAAACCTTCAGACCCATTTGAACCAAGGTTACCTACATCAGTTTCAGCATTTACAAGCAATCTGCCCTGAAAAAAGTATATATCTACAATGCAAAAAACCCCCAATCTTCAAATCCCCAAACCAATTCTTACCTGGGCTTGCTAATCAAACATGGCAACATCATTTATTCTGCCTGAATAATAACTCCGCAATTTCTCAGTAAAATCCTAAACATAGTAAATGAAGTTTACAGAGGGCCATGGTAATAAACCACCAGACCAAATTCAAAGGATTACAGCTTCATGCAGATTTAGCTCATTCAAGGCAACAGTATCCCTCATTTTTACCATGAACAGTTTAGAGTTATCCTGCTGTAATTTAAACACAAGCAGCAGACTGCAATGCTACTCAAAACAAGTGCAGCCTCGAAAAGCTACACATCAACACACTGAAGAGCTCAACACTTTTCAAAGGAGCCAATTCCACTGTTTAAGGATCTTTCATCCTAAAGGCAACCTGTTTTCCTGCTGTTCAAAAGGGTGGGCAAGAGCAAAGGAGAATGATTTTCCTGACAGAACAAAGGGTAAATAAGACTTAATTCTGTGAATAATGTCAAGGACAAACCAAAACCCCCACAGCACTTCCTACATGCACTTTGTTAGTCACACAACCAACTCCTAGTATTCTGGCAACTGCAGCTCAAGCCAAAAGTGACAAATTCGGTGTCTGAAGTGAAAGATAAAGTCAAACCACTTACATGTCATTATGCAACAGGTATAAAGCTAGCAGCTGGCCATAAACAAGGGGGGTTGCAATTCCTCCAGGGGCCTGAAAAACACACACCAACAAGTTAGTTACATGTTTTAAGAGTGGTATCTTACCAAACACAGCAGGAAAAACACAACTTACAAAATACAGTTTAATGAAAACTGAACACTCCAGGACAACTTGTAAGGTTACATCTTTCACTACTCCAATGTTCTAGCTTACAACCAGGAGAGTGGTAATCACCTCACTTTACAGTTCCTTACAGACAGCTGGGTTTAGGCACACACAGTTATCTTGAGCTGAACTTCAGTTCAATTCAGGGAATTCCACCAAAGTAAAGCTTCTCTGTCTACTTCAACTGCCCTCCTTTAAAACCTAAACTAAGCCTTGACACTTGCCACACTCCAGCCAGGCCTCACAAATCATACAAGCAGAGAAAAACGAATTATAATAAAGTTACACAATTTTGAAAGTCTATAATAATCTAAAAGCTGAAGAGAGATTTCCAATAGGGTTTTTAGCAATTTATCAAAATACAGTGCAGCAAGCACTCACAGGAAGCCAATTATGCAGCTATTTGATTTAATTACATGTGTGATTTATAGGCTCATCTGAGCCAAAAGCAGGTGATTAGCTGTGCCATGGAGCAGATACCATCACCCCCAGCCATTCTCAGCTGTGCCATGGAGCAGGTACCATCACCCCCAGCCATTCTCAGCTGTGCCATGGAGCAGATACCATCACCCCCAGCCATTCTCAGCTGTGCCATGGAGCAGGTACCATCACCCCCAGCCATTCTTATACTGTTCCCAGGGCTCATCACCTACATAAAAATACAACAGTTTCTGCAACTGTTCCTTGGATTATGCCCAGTAAAACAAAGCCAAGTCCATTAATGCTGCCTGTCTGAACTGTGTAAATTCACCTGTAGGGTGTCTGTGGAGTAAAAAGAAAATTCATCAGTTTCACTGCCAGATGACTGGTGGAACAGAAGGGAAAGCCAACTACCAACGCTAGATTTACAATCTACAGTCCTACTGAAGAAGCTCTGTGGCTGCAACTGCCCTGCAAACAAATTCAGCTTACATATCAACTCATGATCTAAAACAAAGGCTGTCAGCACAGATATCAGTGTGCCCACAAGAATCCTCATGTGGATGCAGACACACATCGAGTCACTTGGCTGCTTTCACCAGAGCATTTGAGAACAGCTTGGCAGGGGTGCATTTGTTGCCATTCCCTTTAGAAGACTGCACACAGACCACAGAAACCCCGAGCAGAGCGCAGTGGCTTTGTAACAGCTCCTGGGAACCCACCGAGGTCCAACTCCATGCTCTGCAGCAGGGAACTGAGGAGAATACACTCAACTTCCTCAGATGGCTGCAGAAGCAAAGCCCAAAACAACTGGGCTCCATCCCTGACACTCAGAACTGAGCCTGACAGAACCCTCCAACCTCCTCACAGGCACCAAAAGGCAGCTAAAGCCATTGCAAGTCAGGTTCAAACAGCTTGCCAAAACCCAAGTATCAGACACTGCTTGAAGCTTGTTAATGGGAACACAAAGGTAACTGGTGTATAAGAACCAGCATTCCCTCACATGACTGTCAGCACATGCTGTAGTCATAGGAGTAACACCACCTCATAACCCTAAGTACCCCTCTACCCACACTTCCCTAACACATACCTTAGCAGCAAGTACTGTACTCATGTGCTCCTCTAAAGGATGGGAATGCCCACACCTTCATAGCAAGCACTGAACTGCTCCCAGCAGGAAGGGGCAGTCGCTCTCGACTCTCCCCAGTGGTACAAGGGCACTCTTCTGCTTCTCTATGCTCAAGTACCCATCACTTGAGGCAGCAGGTAGCTCACACTGTCAGCACAACAATCCCCCTCCAGCTCCACAGCACTCTTCTATAGAGCTCAGGGCACACCAAGAAGCTACAGCTCCTTGCTGAGAACACGAGAGGCACCTGGGCTCTGCACTGAAACTCCAACTGAAGCTTGATAACCCACATGTGGCAAGCAGGGATCCTCCCACCTGAGGATTATGTTTTCCACTGCCAAGCTGTGTGATTTGTGAACACCCAAGTTCTGCTGTTGTGAGTGACCACACACTTGAACTGTCTCCCTCCAGTCACTAGGGCACCAACACCTGAAAATGTAAACCACTAAAGAGCACACAAAAGAGGAAGAACCCAAGTTTCCCTTCTTTCAAACCTCTCCAGCAGGATGGGCAAGCTTCACATTTCAAAAAGCACTGGAAGCTCTGCAAGCCCAGAAAGGGTCTATGGATACCACCCAGGAAGCACTATTAGTGTTAACATGGTGCTGCTTGGAATGGCTGAGGGACCTGGAGGGTTTCATCTGGAGAAGAGAAGGCTCAGGGGGTACCTTATCGCTCTCTCCAACTGCCTGACAGGAGGATGGAGCCAGGAGGGGGCTGGTCTCTGCTCCCAAGGAACAAGGGATGGGACAAGAGGAAGCAGCCTCAAGCTGAACTCCTCTCTCGCACCACACCCCTCCCAAAAGACCCCAGTAATTACACTAACAATGCTCTCATTTATCTGCAGTTTACCATTTTCTCAAGTGCTTCTTGGCAGGCTTCTGCCTCCAACCCCCACCAACCCCAAACACTCGCACGGGCAGAGCACCACACATCTCTCCTTACAGCACCAGGTTATGCTCCCAAACCAGCACTTCCACAGAACCAGCCAGGTTGGAAAAGCCCTTTAAGCTCAT
>NW_009913718.1:0-11380 GCF_000696875.1 Nestor notabilis | reverse complement strand
CCGGCTTCCTTGAGTCCCTGTTGGAAACTTCTGCACATGAAATGTTTCCTTTTTGCTTTCTTTATTTTGAGGAGTATTGGGCACACTTCTGTTGCAACATGGCCAGAATGGGGTTGTGGTCTCCTCTTTGTCAGCTAGATGGGTCCCTGTAGACTGCCTGGACAGCAATATGCAAGGAGACGAATGGCATTCCACCATCTGGGCTACCTGTAACTAACTCACTGGGAGATGGGCTGGGATCCTTTTGGCACAATCTACCTGAAAATGCTCCTCCAGGCAGCTACATCTTCCAGGCTACAGGGAGATCTCACCAAGATGCTGTGTTTTATCTGTAATGTTCAGCAAGCATTAGGAAGCAAGGAATAGGATATGAGCTTAATGGAGGTGATGGAGGGACATGGCCACAGTGATCTGAACAGGACTTCAGTGTACCAGGCCTCAGGCAGAAGCCTGAAGAGTCCTGAAGCAGCTGAGAGAATGTCCTTGTCCACTCGAGGCAACTCTGGCCACTCTCAGGCTTTATGGAGGGGGATAGGGCTTGATGGACCAGTCTTATCTCTTGGTCTAAAACCTCTTCACCTTTCCAAATCAGCTTGCTTTGGTGGCTGTTTCCAAAAGCAGCAATGATGCATCAAGGTTTAGGCTTCAGTGTGGGAATAGGGAGCCCATCTCTGAAACAGCCCTCTCCCTGTCATTCCAATCGTTAGCTATTGCCACATCCCTACATTGGAACGAGGAAGCAAAACCAAGGTGACATCTACTTTCCCAGCATCTAATTCTCAGCTCACTGCTTTTGCTGCAGTTTGGCCAGCATGATATTAGAAATACCCCTTATTATCTTTCTGGCTTACAGAAAGGCACCAAGCAGAGACCTTGTTCTTCTGCCCTAGATGTAGCAATAAACATTCGGATTTGCTGCTAGCTTGTTGAGACTGCCAACATGTACACAGTGAAAGTAAACCCTTCCTGTGGCCACAGACCACAACGTGCTAGTGATCCATGGTATTATCCTGTTATTTAGTGAGTCATTGTCACTGCTGAGAAACACACAGTTGAATAAGTTACTAACAATAACAGTGGATGTGAGAGACAAGTGTTTGTTTTACTCTGGTGTAACTTATTCCATATGGTCCTTTAAAGCATGTTAAATGTTAAGTCACTTTGGCCTGCCAACTATTATTTCAAGATGACATTGTGGATTTAGCCTAGTTTTCAGAGCATAGCTGCTTGAAACAAGGTTCTGAAAACATCTCCTGTCCAGGATAAATGCCCAGTTCGGGAGCAAGACAGATGTTCTCAATTGCCCTATCTTTAGCTGGATAAGTAGGTCTCCATCTTTATTGATTGTCCAGAATAGTGATGTTTACTGCTGCTCTGCTGTGACACATTTCAGATATAACCCACATCTGAATGTTCTGGCACTGGGCAGAAGCCATATCCTGACCAAGGAGTTAATATAGTTTTAACTTCTAGCATTACCTCTCATATGTGTTTTTTCAAGTTGCTGATGAGCTATATCTTTGTAGAAACCTTCTAGCAGGCTTTCTAAATCTTCTTGGTAGTGTTAATTCATGGGCAAAAAGAGAGATACGCAGCTGTGAAAGGTGTCCTCATTGCACTGTCTGGCTACAATATTAAAAGGTTTAATACAATGAGCTCTAGCACCACAGTGGACCTTTGTGTGATGTCCTGCACTTGTGTTCCTGCTGTGTTCTGCGCTGGGCCTAGTCTACAGCACAGCTTGGAAAACAAAAACATTAAAAAGTTTCTTTCATTTTGAAATACTTTTTTGCCACTGCTTACAGGAAATAGATGCTCCTAGAAGCAGCTTTCTCAATAACCGAGAGATTTGCCTTTTGGCTTGAGTTGATTTGATCTGAAGTGAATTTCTGAGAATGAGATTAACCAATACTTAGAGTACTTTAGAGCCTTGCTGATAACCTCATCCTCCCCCTGAAGAGTGACATATCTCCAATTAACCTAGACAAAAGAATTAATCTTGAAAGTTCTCTGCTGCAAGTGTGTATGAGGATCTCTATGATTCTCTGGAGGAGAACAGTATGTAGAGAGCATGCAAGTTTTATTATCTGAGAAAACATCGTATCTGCTTAGTGGGCAATGATTTGTCTCTTCAGCTACAAATTGCTGGGTAAGATTCAGGACAAATCATGTGTACTTTAGAAGAATTAGTCAGTCCCTTTCTAGACACTTAAGAATCTCCATTACAAACTGAAGACCCACCTGAGGATCCATAATTCAGTGACAGTCATTGCATTTTTAAAGGCTGGGGCAAACTGTCTAGGTGTGCACCTTGCTTCATGTGTACCTTTGAAGTGCCTTAATGTCTTAAAATGTCTGAAGATATACTTCCCTGATAATGCACTGGAAAACATTTGGCCCTTGACCCTTAATTTCAGAGTTCTTACCTTAAAAATAACCAGGCAGACTATTTTTAAGCATGCTTTGATGCACACACCTAGAGGAATGCTACAAAACAGGACAAGTTTCTAAGCATTACAGGCTGTGCCACTACTCGTGTTTTCTAGATATTTTCTGTCCCTGTTGGTAAAAACATACACGATTTTAACATTCTTTTCTTTGAAACAGACAATCTGACTATTTTGAAACGTGCCTTGATGTATGCAGCCTACGGAAAATCACAGAACAAGACAAATTTGAAGACTCTAACCTTAATAAAGCTGATGTTTTGCCAGCACGAACTGCCTTCACCCTGAGTTGTAACTCCACTTCTTGTCTTTGGAGTGGATTCTATTTGACACATCTTTTTTTTTTTTTTTTTGTGGCTGTAACTTGTGCAGAGACTTCTCTTTAGCTAGATTTTTCCACCTAAAACATCTGCAGGAAGACACTGCAGAGAGTTGGGCTCTTTCAAGAGCTGGAGGTGAGCTGAATGTGGCAGATGGGCATGGTCTGATTGACTTATGATACAGCCACAGACATGTGTAACTTAGCTCATTTGTGGTTCCTTATATTGGTCCTCAGCTATTGAACTCCGATGGTGTCAATGCCTACACTTAAGATCCTCTGTAGAGTCAGTCAGGAGAAATGGGGACTAAATCCCTCCTGACCATGCAGGCAAGCTGGACACAAGAAAGGTGGAAACAGCAGGTTTATTGTTCTGCTTCAAACTGTCTTATGACAGCATAGGGCTGACAGCCCCCAGTCAGTCCTGAGTATGTCGCTTGCTTTACCTTATATTCTGAGTTTCCCCCTTTTATTCTTCCTAGGTTTTCCTTCTTCACCAAGTCTCTCTCCTCCCAGACAAGCCATACACCTGTATTTACTTTTTCCTCACTAGCCCCAGGTTTCCTGACTTTATACAGTTATTTGCTACTCATGATATGGTTGCCTTGGTAATTTCTACTTCAGTAAGCAATTAAGCTAGTAACCTGCTTTTGTTATATACAATGTTCCTCTTTTCTACCATTTTTCATGCTACTGTATAGTTAGTGTAACAACTTCTCAGGGATGGTCTGCTGCATATGTATTATTCCTTATGATCTGCAGGTTCTGGTTGCTTTTCATACCCTTACTTCATGTTGTATCTTATATAGCCATAAGCTAGGGTTAACCAAAGACATTTTGTCTTTGTTATGGGGAGTTCCCATGTGTGCCCTTGTGCTGTTGTTTCAGGGTTGCAGTTTGGCCAGGGCAAGCCATTTGCATACAACTTGCAGTTTACAGTGGGACATGGGGCAGGCTCCCAGCAGGGCAAGTGAAAGAGACTGCCAAGGCAGGGCAAGTGTTTCCAAAACAAGTTTTCCCTTCCTTCCAGCTCCTGAGAGCATTTGGGTAAGTTTCAAGGTACTATGGCTGAGCAAGAAAAACTAACGGAAAATGTTGCTGAGGTAAATGGTTATGTGCCTGGAACGAGCCTTGACAGGACAAAATGAATGGATATATCATGGTCTTCAGAGCAGCAACAAGCTCTCTTCCCCAGTGTCCCACTGTCTGAATTGCTTATCCACCCAGCAAACTGGCCCCCAGCCTGGAACCAAGGCCAGTCTGCTCCCAGATTGCGTGAGCTCGGACAGCATGGCCACCTAGATCTGCTCTTCCAGCATGCCCTAATTTCCAGTGCTCTGACTGTTTTCTTACCCCAAACCATTGTCCAATGCCTAAAGGCAGGTTTTCTTTTCTGTCACCCTACTAACCACAACAGCCGTTTTCTTTTTATGATGTGGTGAATGTCTCCTGATTGTTCTTCTCTCAGATACATCTTCCTGATGAAATGATAAGAGCAATGTCGCCTACACCTGATCTGACCTCGACAGAGGTTTGCTCATCCTGATCTTAAAACCTTCCCATGACACAGACTTCTCTCCATCTGCAGACAATCCAGCTGCCTACACCATTACTGTCATGGCTATAGAAAGCTTTTCCTCATGTCAAATTTCAGTCTCTCTGCCTGTAGTTTAACCTCCTGACTTCTTATCTTAGTGACAGTAGGAGTAGGGAACATCTATTATTTAAGATTTGTGAGGATGTGTGTCTTCTCTTGACTTGACTTGCAATGTTTCCTCTTGAATTATGTTTTCTAGACATCTCGCTTCTCTTATTTCTTCCCATCGGTGGTTCTGCAGCTGTGGCATGCATTCCTGATGCCCCTGGTCATGTAGATACAGCTGTTAACTCTGGAGTCTACTGATGGCAAGTAAAATGCTAGATACTGTTAAGAGTCCCAACACAAATACCAAAATACCACACTGGTGTCTTGATGTACAAGGGGCCAGAAACTTTCCCAGTGAGTGAGGTGCACGTGGGAGGGAGCAGAATGAAAGAGGAAAGCCCTGCTGAGGCACTGGTCTACTAGGCATACCTCTGCCTACACACTAGTGGACTGGTTCTGCAGCCAGATGTCTGCTCTCTCCCCTTATGCTCATGCCTTCCTATCCCTGCCATACCTGCTACTGAACTGTTGGCACTGCTAGAGCAGGAGGCACAGAAGCAGCCAGGGCGCGCTTGAATCCTCAAGTCCTTCTTCTGTCCTGCCTCCCTCATGTCCAGCCTACACACATACAAACACCACAGCACCCTATGTTCCTGTACTGACAGCTACACTCAGGAAACTTTCTCAGCCCATAGAGAGATGGCAGCACTTGCAGAAGAGCATGAGTTCATCTGAATTAGCTGAAACACAGAAGGAAGAAGACAGAGCTTGCATAATCTGCATTAGGAAACACCTGCATACATGCACATACATATGCATAAAACATCCATGCCCCTCCCATCCATGCCCCTCCCATCCATGCCCATATAAACACAGGGGTGCAGCCTCAGAACCTAAACAGTTTGCCAGAAGCTGGGAACAGCTTCCAATAAGAACAGAAGATTTTCATAAGAGACTTGGGGATTTCTAACCATGAGGCAGGTGGCAAAGGAGCATCTTCAATCGTTTTAAAGCATCATCACAATCCAGAAAGCCATGAAAAAGCCATTCAGCTTAGAGCAGCTTTCGAACAGGCAGTGTTCGAAATTCCAATGTGGGGGCAACAGACTGGCATGTGACAGCATGGGGAATTTGAAAGGGGAATCTGGTGTTACAAACAGTGCAGTTTCACTTCTCAAAAATCTCCATAAAAAAACCAAGCCCATAACCCTTAAGTAATCTGGAAGTTAAATTTAGTTTTCTTACGTTTCATTCTTTTTTTTTTGTTAAATTCTTTTTACATGCAGGGCTTCGATAACTATGTTTAGGACATGCAGCACTGGTTACTGCCTCACCAGTGCTTGAGCATGCAACACAGACAGGACATCTTTAGAGGTATACATAGAGCAAATGGTGCCAAAATAGCAAGACCTGTGTGTGCACCAGTAGAAGTCCCTGTCCATTCGACTTGGGCAAGAAGGGAACTGCAGTAAGAACCATGCTGCTGCCTCAGCTGCTCCAGGGACAGTCAGCAAGGAGCAAGGGTTTTCTCCAAGATGCCTTGGGGAAGACTGAGGAGCACAGAAATTCCCAGTCCCATGTGGGTTAAAATTGACTGCTACGTGCTGATAACAGCAGATAGCATGTTCCTCAGCTCCAGTCTGTGCCTGGGACTCAGGGGCTAATTTCCAGCAGAGCTGATGAGTGCTGGAGAAACACCTAGCCAGGCAAGGCCACTTGGAGGTGAAACAAGGCAGAGCTGAGGCACAGATTGGTGAAGTCAAAGCAATAAGGAGGCAGGGAAGATTTCTGACCACTCTGCAAGGAAAGCACAGATTAGAGCCCATTATATGTGAAGACAAGTTTCACTTTAAGTGAAGTTATTTCACATCCTCTTGCCTAATGGGCTTGGTTTTTGCAAAGTGTTCCAGCATCTTTCTTGACCTGGAATATATAAATAAAATATAAGTAAGGTGCTTTATGCAGCTGAGGCCAGTCACTTCTCACTTTTAATAAAAATGTCTATTTTCCTTGGAATATCCGGCCTCGCTCAGGGTTGGCAAACAGATGGTAGAGAGGAGGCCGAATTACCTTCACAACCAGGGGCCACAGCCAAAGTCATGCACTACATCCGATTCACCCTGCATCTCCCACTGATAGCAATGGGAACCTTGCACACAGGTCAGATGAGGGACGTGGCCTCATGTGGCACCAGAGCTGTTGAAGAAGCATCACAGTCCTCAGTCTAAAGGACATAGCTCCAAAATCTTGCCACATTATCATGATATTTTCACTTTTGTCTTTTCTTAAAGTCCCAGCTCCTGGAGCCATGTGATTGCATATCACTATTTCATCTCTGTCATTTAACTTACTTCTGGTTACCAAGTAAATTGGAACAAATCAGACCTCTAGGTTTCAAAGTACAAGGCAAATCCAGAGAACATAAATATTTGTTGCTTTTTAATCATGGATTTGGGGGGGATGGTTTTTTGTTTCCAGCCAAATTTCTTCTAAGACAGGGCGGCCTTGGAATGACAGTGAAAAGAGCCGGAATATCAAGTAGAGAGTACTAGTGCCTGCTCAGTTGTAGTGCTGCCCTGGTGCTGGCACTGGCACTCCATGACCCCTTATAGGACACTCAGCCTGAGGCAGTGGAGTCCCTAGTCTATTGCTTTCACTGGGGAATGCATTTAAGTTGACCTCTCATCTGCATTTCTAATTCATGTATTCCATAGTTTTGTAACAGCAGAACAAAGCTTCATTGGTTTTAGTGGGAAAAGATGGTAAGGGACAGTTTTTTTGGTCCTTCATTTTCCAATGACTCAGGCTAGGAACTGGTTTTTGTCTGTGAAATGGGGATGGAAACGAGATGCTAGTATTACATGCACTGCTGTTGAGACAAATGACAGCGGTCAGAAGGCGTTTGAGTTTCTACTCCTTTGAGAAGAGTAAGAAGACAGTTTGCACCTTTTACATCTCTTACATTAGCCCAGGTACTGAAGTAATTCTGCACACATACTGTACTTTTCCTGTATATCCCTGATGACCAGGAAGCAGGTTTGGTTGGTTGGTTGGTTGTTTTACTATAAGAAAAGAGATTCTGAAGCAGAATTTGAAGAGTGGCTTGTTCTGTGCAGTAGATGTTTGCAAAATACATGCAACTATCCCCATTCCCAAGCTCCCTAAATTCATGCCCAGCCCCTGTAACTAGTTCTGCTTTCAACACCCACATGGCAGGTGGTTTCCAGTGCAAATACTCTTCTGTGTCTGCCACAGACAAGCGGTGCTCTGCAAAATTTGGCCAGTCAATGCCAGTCTTCTTCCAGGAAAACTCTCTCACAAGCTGTTAAATGCTATGCTCATCCATTAGTGCTATGGATTTATTGTTTAAACCTGCATAAAACACAGTGCAGGGCAAGTACTTGGGGAAAAGCTCGAAAGCACAATAAGCATGGTTTCTCCAGCTACCTCTGTGGGCTTCCAAAGCATTGCAGTGAGAGAAAAGCATACGCTACCAATTCTTCACTTGTGTGCCAAAATATCCCATTGAGCACTGCCTGCTCCATGGGATATAGGCTTTACTCTCAGTTTTCCAGGGATAGAAGACACCTTCCACACTCAAGACATATGGCTGGCCAACGGACAACTGTCATGCGCTTAGACCTTCCTGGGAGTATCAGGACTCAGACTGTACCAGCTACTTGGAAACAACTAAGGTGGCACTGCCTGGGGAGCTTAGAAAGAAGTCTGTGTGAAGGGCACACAGAACTGCCCTTCCTATTCACTGCTGTGTCCCACTCCATCCGCCACATTTCTAATGCCTGATTTATTCTCCTAAGAGCAAAGGCAGTTTTGAAGGTGACAGTGAAAGTGAATGATCAAATTGTTGGAAACTATATTTCTGAACATCTTTTTTAGAAACACCACTCTCAGGAATCTTCAGGTCTCTGCCAAGAACATGCAGAGGAGAGCCAGAGAAGGTTCAGTGGGCTCATCCTCAAGTCTGCTGCAGTGAGGAGCAAAGACAGATGGATGGCAAGCCAGAGGTGACATCCCATCTGCTCCTGCAGGGTCTCTCTGCCATCTCCTGAGGAACACAAGGAAAACCACAACCAGAGATAACTAACCAATGAGGACTCACTGGTTATCCTCAGCATTATCTGAACCTACAAAAGCTGGAGCAGAAACCAAAGCATCCCATGGCAGACATGTTCTAAACAGGGCCAAGAAAGGGTGGTAGGACAGCTGCCCAGAAGTGAACATGCTGTGGCTGAGCTGAAGACTGACCTTGTTCTGACCACTTGTCTCTTACAGGGAATATAAGGCAGGAATTTTTTAAGCAAGAAATACCTGAGGGTTTTTTCCCCCTTGCTCTAAAATGTGCAGGAGCTCAGATATCTTTTTTCACAAGGCATTCGGCAGAGAATTGGCCTGCGCTATTCTTTCCAGTGCTTGAGACATCACAGTCCACTAACCCCATTCTTTGCAGGGAGGAATTGTCTTTCTGCTCAGCATATGTAGACAATACCCAAAAACCTCCTCCAGCAACTGCAGAGAGATGCAGGCTGCTGTCAGAGCAAGCTGTGGGTGTGCATGAATGAATGAATGAACCATTCGTTAGTACTGGCATGAGAATCTCCATGATTTTGAGACTACTAATTAGTGATTGTAAGTGAGTTTGCAATGGTAGGTGTTCACTTACATGGCTGCAAAGAGATACAGGTAAGGAAAAGCAGCTGGAGCAAACCACTGCCTCTCCCGCCACAGCCTAGGCTGCAGTCACAACGAAGCATGGATGTGCCCACAGTACAACAAACTTGCTGTGTCAGGACACGAGCAGTCTTGTTGCATTTTTGCCTTGAGCAGAGCTCTGTGCTCCTACAGCTACCACTTCAGCTAGTTTGCCTGAGAAAAAGTCATGTGAACCATAGCCAGTGCAGTGTAGAGCAGTCCTATAACACAGTATCTCCTCTCATCATTTGGGCTCACTGTCTCCCCTACTCCCAGACTTCCACCCTCTTTCGGAGCCCAATCTCGCTTTTCTCTTGGAGGCTGTGAAAAATGAAAGTCTGAATGTGCCTGAAAATGGGTGTGAGGGACTTGGGAGTCATGGACATCTTCTCCCAGCCTCCCAGATTCGTATCCCTCCTAGCCAGTCACTTTTCAATATGAAAGCTGCCCTCAGGTGCAGATGGGATAACGCTGCATCTCTGCTTCACCCTTTCTGTCCCAGTGCCATTAAGGCTGGGTGATACAAAGGGTTTATTTGCATGGACTAATGAGCATCTCCACATACACTGAGAAACTCTCATTTCTTTCAGGTCCCCTCAAATGTTACAAAAATCACTCACCTGAAGCAGCCTTTCTGAGGGTTTCAACAGGAGGCACTGGGAGACAAGAACACACTCTGCAAGCTGCAGAGAGAAGTGAACTGGGGATGTGCCTGGCTCTTCAGAGAGAAGCTCACCAGTGGATCCCCATTAGTAGAGTTAATGTCTTGGTGTTCCGGAGGAGTTTGGTACTATATTCAGTGAAAGAGCTGGGAAGTAGGTCAGCAACATAACTGAGGGAAAGGGGGAGCTTTGGGAAGAACTTAATTAAACTCTGAGTTCCACTGCTTACTATTGCAATGATAAGATTTCAGTGTCCTGGGTGAAAAGCAACAGCAGGGATTATGTTTAGCTTTGTTGCAGTAAACATAATCCAAACCTTTGTTGGAGAGTGTGAGCATTCTTTTCTGCTCACATTATCCATTTGCCACACCATCTTGTTGCCTTGCATCAATCTTGCATCCTGCAGCCACTGCCAAATTGAATGCTACTGGTACACATCCACTGCTCTGCTCAGGCCCTGATCAGAGTATAGCACTGTGGGTGTTCTACACATTTAATTGTGCTCATTTTGTATCAATAGCCCTGCTGGGACAATTGAATTCCATGAAAGTACCACACATGGCCAGATGCAACCTTATCCCTACTCTGAAGAGTTTTAAATCAAAAGAGGTGAGACAGACAATCAGAGTAAGCTACTGGACACAAACCATGGGGCTTTTTCTAGACCAAATCCTTACCTGGAAATGCCTTTCATCCCATGTGTAGGCAATAAGCTCTTAAAGTGAAACCAAAACTAAAGAATATCAATAACAGCTGCCACTCTAATAACAAGTAGCTGGGTTTTTGGTTGGTCAGTTCATCACAAAGTGCTTTATGAAGGAGTTTTGTGACATTTTCCATGTCTTAGACCTCATCTTGAAGAGACGAATTTAGGTTTCCATCTCTGCTGAAGGACATGGTGATGCAAATGTCTTTTTTGTGGTTTTTTTAAATTAAAAAAAAAAAAAAAGGAATGAGAGGAACTAAAAAACAATTGAAATTCAGTGGTAAAATTCTGGCTTGCTGTCTTGCCAGTGGTGACAAAAATTACAGACACAGCCGACAAGATAAGACGGAGAAGGTGTAAGAGGGTGCAGGAACTAGTGTAACGGCTTTGCTTCTCCATAATTCTTGTTGCACCTGAGGATATGGGTGTAGAGGGCTACTCAAGGTCACTGGGTATTTGCAACTACCAGTGTGTGAGTTATTAGCTCTGGTCCTATTTTAAGTTCTTAAAGACAGAGTTTTGCCTGGAGGGTGGGACAATGGGTTCATCTGCTCCTTGCTGGAGCCAGCGATGGGTGGAAGACTCATTCAAGCATGGTGAAAGGGGAATTGCCCTCAGGAAGGACACTTAGGCCAGCCTGAGGTGCAAGCAAGTCATTTTGTGCCAGGCTGCTGCTTTCCTGCCGGACCTCCCCAACCCCAGCGAACCCTCCCATGGGGGACAGGAGGCTCTGTGGGTTCAGGGGCTGACCAGATGCGGGGGCAATTCCCCAGGAGAGCCCCATACGCCCCTTAGCTGTCACCCCATTGCCCCCTCTGCAAACACCATAACGCTGGTGATATGACAGGGGAGTGAACCACAACCCAGGGCTCCTTGGGATGCTCCTGGCTT
>NW_009913717.1:275-19375 GCF_000696875.1 Nestor notabilis | reverse complement strand
GCTGTGCCTGGGATTGCCCCGACCCAGGTGGTCTCAGATTGTTTTAAAACTAGAGAAAGGATTCAGAGCTGTGTTGCATCTGGCACTTTTACATTATGAGCTCTCACAAACACTGGAAATCATCTATACTCACTGCTTGGTTTTAAATCCTTCCCATAAAACCAGTGGGCAAAAGTACTCTTGAGAAAACCCACAACACTTCAGCAGAAAAATGATATACAAAACTAAAATGCAGTAGCAGAACCAATTTCTGTTGACATTTTTGTTCCATTTACTCTAAGAACCCAGAGAACAGCTGTGGCTAGATTCCCTGCATTGTAAACTGATGTAGAATCAAGGTTAAAAGGCTTTACCTTTTGCTGTTTTGCTTTCAAAACAATTAAAAAAGTCATTCTGTGTTGGGAAGGGGAAGTGAGAAGTCGGAACCCATATTCAGAAACATATAGAGAGATTAAGCAGAGATTCCTTTCTTAAATTGTTTTCCTCCCTTTTTCTCCCCTCATTGTTCCTTACATAAATAAACCCACCCCATGTAACACCATTTAACTTCATGATCAGTGAAAGGTTTTAGCCATTTCCTTCTTTCTGTGTATGATTTTATCTGAAAATAAAACATGGCAGTTTTTATCTTAAAATTTCAGCTTAGACAACAGAAAGCTCCAAAGGACACCCAACAGTAATAAGCACTAATGGATTACTCTGCGTTGAAGACCTCAGCTCTCTCTGCAGAGAAATACAAATCATCTAATTAGAAATACAGATCTAGCTCTTGCATACTTCCAGATTATCAGCCTGAGATTGTGTGAGTAGCTTAAGCTACTTACACAGAAACTAGAGGAAACATGGAAACAAAAAGAAAGCTGAAGATGATAACCTAAAGTCTTACCTGCAGGTCAGTCAACTAAGAAACTGTGGAGCAAAACAGGCTCTCAGTCAAGAAGAAACAGTTCTAGTAGAAATTGTATTGGTTAGTTGTGGGTTGAACCTTTTAAGATTCATTTCTGAATAATGTCAGTTAGCTGAAAATGTCAAATAGGTGTGAGCTGTTCTGTGGGCCAGCTGACTTCAGTGCCCTGGAAGGTCTTCAATCTATCTAATTTATTAATGCAGACCTATCTGAAGGCAGCCCAATCCAGTATATCATTGGGTTTACTTAACACTCAGCAGTACTGATGTCAGTGCACTAAAACCACATCAGCATGCAGGAAGCAGTGACAGACCAATAAAATCAGGTTAAAAGGTATCTGCATTTAGCCTCTCATCCAGAGTGCTCCCATAGTTTTGTGAGTGTGTTCTTGTTCCCGCTGAGGAGTTGGTTGTGTGTTTTTGTGTAATGATAATGGATATACATTCCCTCAAAGCTGGAACAGGAAAACAGCTGTAATTGTGTTGCGACAGAACAAGCTCTATGAAACTCTATTTCCATTTGAAGGGGGGAATTTTTAATTATATTTATGAAGGACAAACCTCATGCAAGCCATTAACTGCTCAAATCAATGACTAAAGAAAGTAGTACATACTTTGAAAAAATATGAATGAATCAATACTAAATTAATTTTTAACAATAGCAAACTTCCAGGAATAATTAACTGGTTAGGCTGATATACAAGATAACGAAGGCTGGTATATCCAAACTAGAGATGGATAAAATTGGAAAAATAATTAAGAAAACAATTCCCCCAAATAGTGATTCAAATTAGCTGCAGTTAGTAAAAACTTAATGCTGATTCAGCAAATATTTAATCACTTTAAAAAGGGGATTTTTTTTTTTTTTTTTTGCCACAATTAAGCTCGGTGGTTTAAAACAACAGGTAAACCTATCCAACTTGAGAAAGAAATTTCATGTATGCAATAATTAATTAAGTTTATTCAAGTTTTAATTTTGGAATGAAAGGATAAACAAATCCTAGGATTGTTCAATTAAAAGAAAAACAAAACCAAACCCAAAAAACCTTATTACATACCTTTCTTTCAAACAGTCTAATATGGTTTAATGGGATTTTTGGAACATGTGTTCACAGCTATTTTTAGAAGACATGGGAAGATTAGATTCCACTTCAATGTACTCAGAAGTTTATATTTGTAATAGTGATTACTTTATCAATTGATTCTTTTCTGTATGTTTCCAGTGTTTTATTTTTAATGTTTTTCTTATATTATTTTTCCAGGGTGTTGATTAAAACTGCAAAGGAGATAAATTGTGCACTTAAATTTTCACATGCAATTCCTACAGAAAATTGTGTCTTTTTATGGTATCTGTTATTGTAATGTCAGACACAAATAAATATGATATCCTCATTCCCAAAATGCAGAGTCCTTAAGTGGTAGACATCTGAGAAAAAGAATAAGACTCAGAATGCAGCTATCTGCAGACTAAGGTAAGGGTTAAGAGAGGGCAAAATCAAACAGGTGAAAGATCTCCCAAGACATCTACAACAGAAATAGGAGGCACCACAAGGGTTTCCAAATCCAAAACCACAGCTGCAGTTATAAGATCATCTTTCAATCAGCAATATATTTGACTCTGCTTTTTTGTTTTGTTTTGCTTTGTTTTTTATACACAGGCTTGAAATTCCTTCCTTTAATTCCTACCTTTGTCAAGACTCCGGCTTGAATGTGTTAACCTCAAAATTATGAGAGCATTTATGTGACAAGATGTTGCTTGGTAGATACAAAGAATAAAAATATTACTTCTACTAGAGTGTCGGTGATTTTAACTCCCACTGAACTAGAATACAAGAATAACTGAAAGAATTTACCTTTTCACATTGCTTACCTAGAATAATGCTGATGAGCAGTCATATTAATTTGTGTGCGCTGTTCCAACATAAAAACAGAAGGAAGCTTTAGCCATACTCCAAGATAATTCAATAACTGTCAATGAGGACAATAGAATTGATTTTGTTGAGTTTGCCTCATGGTAAAATTGAAGTACTTTGTCTTCACTTGAGTTTTTTCCAATGCTATAGAAAACACATTATCTATCTTGAAGTAAAGATACCTCTTTTTCAATAGAAACACTACTTCTGTTTTTTTACAGTGAGGTCTGAAAATTATATATATTCCTTCTCATGCTTTTCCAGACATTATATTGATTACTGCATAAAATTACCAAGTTATTTCAGTTGTCAATGTCTTTTGAAGGTCGCTCAACTTAAAATAGTTAAACTAACCTTTAGTTTGACATTTGTAAGCCATCTAAACATTCTTGGAAGCAGCTTTGTTTAACCATTGATGATTTTTAGGTATATTTAAAGTAATATCTGAAAAGCGAAGACCAGTGTCTCCTTTGGGAATATTAAATACCACTTGCCCCAGAGTATTTTCTAACATTTTTAAACTTTCAAAGTAAATCAGCCATTGACTGAGGAATATTTTCTACTACTTATGAAATGATCAAGCCAAGCAAGCAAAAACCATTAGTTAGCCACCAGCTCATTTGTTCATTTGGCCCCCACAATAACAGATTCTTTACTAAGGAATTCATATATTATATCCACTCTCAAAAGCAGCCTGGAGAAACAGTTGTGGGAGTGGATGCAGCCCAAAAGCATGAGGTAACAAGCCACACTGTGGTGGGATAATCTAGTCATCAAAATGTGAGCCTTTTAACAAACTCTGGAGAAAACAAGCAAAACTAAAGGGGGTACCACAGTAGGGCAAGAAGAAGGGAATCCTCTGAATGCTGAATATTTTGTTCATATAAACAAATTAATCGCTTAGTCAATATTAGATGTCAGGTAGTCAGGATACATTCTTGTAAACCAGGGAGGGTAGGGGCAGGGTTAGAGTTGGTCCTCTGTGCAGTGATTTAATGGGAAAGGAGTGATGGCCCTTTGCAGAGCAGCAATCTGGAGCTGTGGATACGGTAAAGGGAGGCTGGCAAGGGTTGCAAGCTGATGTCATTGTGGCCTGACAACACTTTCCTGGCTCCCCTTGGTATTTCTTGCTAGACTAACTATGTTCCATTTGTCAACATTCCCTGGATTGTGCAGCAACAAACATATGTAAAATTAATTTTCTAATATCACATAGTTAACCTTAGAGCGTACAATACTGGATGTCCTATTTTACCTTATTCTATTGTTATTGGTGACATTATGTAATTATTCCATTTCCAATCCATATGAGTGAATTTAAAAGATTTTCAAATTACACCATTAAGCATTTTAAGCCTTGATGTATGAACATTTTCAGAGAAGAGGCGGCTAACCAATAGTCTCTTTCCAAAAGGAGCCTAAAGAAGTGTGATTTGTGCCAGAATATCACAGCTTCACCAGGCTCCACTCTGAACTCAGAAACACAACTTTATGGATCAGCCATAATCATGTGCTTAGGGCTGGGGCAACAAGACAAGTTTTCAAACACTGTGTGTTAAGTAAAGCATTAGATAACAAAGATAGTCATCTTTTCTGGTCTTCCAAGCTATAAAGCTCTCCACAAAAATTATCTAGAATAGCAACATTAGGATACGTGGCATGATTTTTGGCAATTTTAGCTCTGTCCTACAGTTCAAATATGGAGACTTGGCTAACAAGTCCCTTCTTCTTTGCTGCCCACTATCTCTGCTACTCTGATTAAAGCCAGTGTTTTAATTTGGACACCAATTTCTCCACCACATTCTTCATCCAACCACCTCACTGAGGCAATTTTCTGCTTGAAGGAAGGTCGGGAGACTGAGACCTAAAATGCACCCAAGAGCATGCAACAGTCTTTTTTCCCTTTTTTTAGAAGTGGTTATACTTTTTTAAAAGGTTGGATACACTCTATAGCATTTAATACCTAGATGGTCAATGACAATAGATATCCAGTTCAAAACCAGAGGTATTTAAAAGTATTTGGCTACTGGTTTGAAACATGTACTTCAGTACCTAGCTATAGATGGCCAATCATGAAACTTTGGAGGCAGACAAGTATAGAGGTTTACTTGGTAAAATCGTTTTCCCTCAGTGTGCACTGAAATAGAGCAAAAACATTACTGCTACAGAGGCAAGTTAATTCAGCTTTGGGTGGGAGTAATTGGTTTTGGCAGGAATTCTACTAGTGCTGAGTAAGGGGACTTAAAACACTGTGTGAATTATCTCAGGCTGTAGTCCTGCAGCTCAGCTGCTCCATTCTCAGGCTTCAGTGCTGCAGTGTCAACATTGAAGAGAGAAAATACAAAACAGAATTTTCCACCAATTTGTCTGCAGCCAGTTAGTCTGACAGCCAAGTAGTAACTTCAGTAGCTCAAGTGCATCACTGATTCGGAAGTACAGCTTCTCATATAAAGAGAAAGAAGCCTTAATGTTCAGGCCTCTGTGAGGAAGCTGGGATTTATTCTTTGCACATCTGAGGCAGACTGTTAAAAGGAGTTTGTGATGGCTGGAAAGCAAATAGATTGAGCTTGTTTGCTCATTTTGGTTGTGTTTTAAAAGCAGGAGGAACACCCTTTAGACTACACGTGTTGCCAAGTAGAGGTTCTTCAACTGTAGGTAGATACTCAAAGAAGTAACAGAGCTTTCTGGCCAGTGTGTCACTGCACAACCACAGCTGCTGTACTGTTATGGAAGCTGCCGGTTGATTCAATCCTGATGGAGTAAGTAAGGTCAGTCATTGCTAATAGCACTAAGTTACTATGCATTCAGCTGTCACCCCAGCACAGTCACACCACTCACAGAGCTGTGGAACCCCCAGGGAGCCATTGGCTCATCCTGCCTGTGAATTGCTCCTGGAACTCTGCCTCCTCTTGGCATCCTGGACCACAGGGTGCATGCCTTGCAGCTGTTGGCCAGCTGAAGATTTTAGTATGTGGCTTGTGAGCTCAGGAAGATCGGCTGCCTCAGTCTAAAATAGTAACTCACTGCAGGGTCCAAATGTACAACACAGGCAAGAACAGTTACCATGAGGCAAGCTGGGGTGATGATCCAATGCACTGGCTCTTCTGAGGCAATATGCATGCTCTTATCCCATGGTTAATGGCAAGAAGCTGCACCACTTGCATGGAAGGATCAGTTTTATGAGTTCACATGCAATGACACCGGGGATGTTGGAGTAGCCCACATGATGCACCTACCTTACCACGAGGGCAATTCCTTTTGGGGTCCTGCCATAAGTGCATGGCAAGGTGCAGGCATGTTTGAGTCTACGACTTACAGTCATCCTCCTTACCAGAAATGCAGAGCTCTGAAATCAGTGTGGTGATCAATACACTACAACTGAGCAATCTAAAAATGTATCTATTCCAGGTGAGTGAATTTGAAAATGGTTCTTGTGACCTTTCTCAAATGCCATTCTTTATCATTGCCAAGTAGAATTCCAAGCAGTTTAATCAGAGGAAGATTTGGAGTGTTGATGGATATGTTTGGGTTATTATTATTTTTCAGTTTTGTGGAACTTTTCACCACAAGCTGAGCGATGTTTTTCAAGATTCCTAGACATCTGATCAACTCAGAAAGTTTTTCCCCTTCACCTCATCATCCTCATCATATTAAGGAAGTTGCAAGTGGCTTTCTCTTTTGTTCCGGTCCAGTGGCACACATTTCATCTTGTCACGCAAAGCACCGGAGAGAAAGCAAGAAGGTGGTGAAGGAGGAGAGTGAATTTACTCCACTTGCCTAAGGCCACAGGTAGCTTATGCATGTTGTGCTCACTGGAACATGACCTGACAGAGCACCAAGCTGAAGCAATTTAACAGATGGCAGAACCGTGGAGATATGAAGCAAACACTGTACCAGTGATTCCAACTTGTGTTTGCATGCACAAATGTCATGGTTAGCCCTTGCATTTCAGGAGGCACTCCGGATCCTAAGCACCCTTCATTTATCAGAAATAATGTGTAGAAACTGTGAAATGAAAGTTAGAAGATTATTGCTATAACGGCCTTTCTTATAGATAAATTGCCAATGACACCTTTTATTTGTCTTCATCACCTGAGAAGAACAAAGCCAGTTCCAGCCATGGCTTTATCCCACATTTAAACAGCCACAAATGCTTTTCCTACCAGCCACCCATCAGACAGATATTTCACATCACAAACCTGAGAGAGAACAGCTGTTTGCACTTAAAGCATACATCTTTTCACCACAACTAATTGGATCTGGATCCCGAGCTCCAGCTCTGAGCCCTATGGATGTCAGTCAACACACTCCCAAGACAACATCACATTGCTATGCATTCCCAGATAGGTCATTGCGATACTCATAATGAGCAGTTCATGACAAAACACTTCCAGCCCCCTCTTCACGTGCGTTTTGAGGAAGTCCTTTTTGTGGAAGGAGAGGTAGGTGCCCTTCTCCACACTGCAATTGTTTTTCTGAAGCCTTTACAGGTTTTTACAGCAGGAGCATAGTGATCCACTCTTTTTAATCTCTGTACACCTCTAGGCTGAGGCAAGGCACTTCAGGTTGCAGGGAAGTAACTCAAATGCAAAGTGGTTTCAAAGATATCTTTTTTTTTTTTTTTTTGGCTTTGACTTAATTCTGAATCCTAGACTTGTTAGAAACTTAACAACCTAGGAGACAACACATGCTTCTCAGTTGATGCTATCAAAGGCAGACAGAGAGACAATTACTCCAGAGCACTAGGAGCAGTGTTATTATTTAAAGATAGCGTTGAGAGGATCCTGCCATGTGAATTCTTTTCTGATCATGTCAATCAGTCATTACACTAGCAGAGAAACCCTGGGAGTTATATATGTGCCATCTCCTTCAGGCAGATTACTCTCGTACAGTATGCTGTTCTCCTGCTTTGCTACTGTAATAGAAGGCACAGTAAGTTGAACAAAAATTAGGACAAAAATCTTATCTGTCTTGTTCCCTCTTGGAGAAAGAACGGAAAGTCATGACAGAAAAATGAATGTGATTCAATACCATGGTGTATGGCGCACATCCAACTTGGAGTCTCATTGAGAGTCATTGATCCTAACAAAGAGCAGCAATTCTGCTGAGCCAGTGAGGAAGAAGACTAGAGAATAATGCTAATGAACCACTTTTAAAGGCATCTGTATTTTTTTAAGAAAGCAATAAATTATGGGGGACTAAGCTTTTAAACTGAGTAACTGCATAATAAATTGTAGACATTTTAGTACCAGATTTTGTGCTGGTTTCATGGCTCACGGCTCTGTGATCTGTGTAAATTAAAAAAGATGGGGAAAATCAGTTCTTTCTTTTAACATATATCCAAATACAGTGGGTATTGTGTGAAGATAGAATCATAGAATCACAGAATAGTTCGGGTTGGAAAGGACCTTAAGATCATCTAGTTCCAACCCCCCTGCCATGAGCAGGGACACCACACACTAAACTATGTTGCCCAAGGCTCTGTCCAACCTGGCCTTGAACACCGCCAGGGTTGGAGCATTCACAACTTCCTTGGGCAACCCATTCCAGTGCCTCACCACCCTCACTGTGAAGAACTTCTTCCTTATATCTAATCTAAACTTCCCCTGTTTAAGTTTAAACACATTACCCCTTGTCCTACAGTCCCTAACAAGAAGTCCCTCTCCAGCATCCTTGTAGGTCCCCTTCAGATATTGGAAGGCTGCTATGAGGTCTCCACGCAGCCTTCTCTTCTCCAGGCTGAACAGCCCCAACTTTCTCAGCCTGTCTTCATACAGGAGGTACTCGAGCCCCCTTATCATCCTCGTGGCCCTCCTCTGGACTTGCTCCAGCAGCTCCATGTCCTTTCTATGTTGAGGACACCAGAACTGTACACAATACTCCAGGTGAGGTCTCACGAGACCAGAGTAGAGGGGCAGGATCACCTCCTTCGACCTGCTGGTCAGTGACATGTGAAGACGGCTTAGTAGAGATGGCCTTTCCAGAGAACATGGAGTGAAATAAAACTTCCTCTATTTGAGACTGACATTTAAAAGAAAGATTGTAATCATGGAGGTTTTTGGTGCAGGCTTCTTTGTGTTTACATAGAGAACAGTTGTGAAGAGCTTACTTTTAAGCATAAAAAAGGAAAACATCTTGCATCAAGTTCTTTATGACTCATCACCCAAATTATATAGCTAGCTCTCAACATCTAGATTTGCATCATGTGCAGTATGTAGTGTGGAGCAAGAGCAAGAAGCATGCTAACGAGAAGGTTTACTACACAGTTCTGCTGTGCAATGGCTACAGACCAAAAGCCACTGTCATGATTTAAAAAAAGTTTGCCATGTCAAACAAATCCAGTTTTGTTCTCTGAGACTGCAAGTCTGATTCAGAAAGCAAGTAGAAAGATTTCATACTCTTACACTTCCCAGCATGTGATTTCATATTACACTTGTGCCATTCTATACTAACTATAGGAAAAACACAATCCTATGAGCCATCACTGGAGCACACATTAAGTTGAATAAGGGCTGTTTGATTCACAGATCTGCAAAAAGATAGTGGTGAAGCTGCAACTGCAGAATCCTGATTTTCATTAGTCATCTGAAAATAAGTTCAAAATTGCTGATAAAATATGCAGGTATAAGGAGGGTTAGAAGAGCAGTCAAAGCAATTTGTCCACCCTGTATACCATGCCCAGTCAAGCAAAACATGTTTTCAAAACAAAAGCTTGGGCAGCTTAGAAAAATTAACAGAGATCAGTCCTCTGCAATGGGGAACTGCCCTGGGGCTCTGTAAGACAGCTAATTGAGCAGAGCAGCTCGTATTTAAAAGCAGAAAAGGGTTTTGGATGAAGAGACAGAGAAATAACACTGAGTGGCACAGAGATGGTACTTCCTCTGTATGTCATCAGTGAGCTCATTGCTAGAACACCATGTCCTTTGAGGCAATCCACACATCAAAAAAGGAGGTTGAATATATGCAAAGGGCTTAGGGGAAAATGGTTAAAACAGGAAAATACAGCTGTTAGGTGGAGACTGGAAAAAGTTTATCTATTTAAGTTTATTCAAGAGGTTAAGAAATTATGTGATTACAGCCTACATAAATTTACAGTGAGGAAAAGCTTTAAAAAAATAAAGCCTAATGAGAGACAGTAATTGGAAGATGAACTCCAACAAATTCAGCCTTGAATTTTCAAGTTCAGTGATGCTAACAAACCACTAGTTATTTAATGTATAACAGATTTTCTATCACTTACAGTTTTGAGGATAAAAGTGAGTGTGGATCCAGTTTTCCTAGTATAACTCCCTATGGGATATGGCATTGCTGAAATAAAAGAGCACAAGTCCAGAAATGGGCTTCCACTTGTCCACACCACCAAACCCTTAGTTCATCCCAGCCCTGTTTTGGGTCACTCCAAGTGGCTCTCCCTGGAATAGTACATGCTCACTGTGGACAGTTCACAGACCTACAAATGCACACTCCTGTGTTCTGCAATATCCTCAGTAGACAAATCAGTACTGGTTCTCTAATGGTGATGGAGTGGTGCAAATTTACCTCAGCTAAGCAACTATTACATAGGGGAAATAAATGCACCCATTTCCACCTAGTTTCCCTTATCTATACTCATAGTAATTCTTTCTCCACTATTTTATAGTATTGCACATTTCACAGTTTCAGCTTACTCCACATAATATGTCAACTCTGGCTACCTTCTTTCAACTGTTCTATTCAGGCACAACAAATTCAGGACATTTCAAATGCTAAATAAAAATGCCTCTGTACAAGGAATCTGATGCTGTGTATAAATATATGAAATATATAATGTATTATAATATATATTACCTTAGTATCATACATTATATGCTTCATTTTATATGTATATTATACATTCATACTTGTATTTATATGATTTAAAATATATATATATAAACATACATATGCAATAGAATGTTAGATAAGACCCACCAAGAACATTTTCTCTGTGGCAGGAAAGATGGCTCATCTTGGTTTTGCATGATATCAAGTGTGCATTCCTTTAATGACTAAAAAAGTTATTAATGATCTTCGAATCAGTCAAGGCCTCTGAAAGTAAAAGTGTGATTTCATATCATCACAAGGCTTCTTAAAAGATTTTTTCTTTGAAAAACAGAAGCATAAAAGAAATATTTTCAGCAGCCTGTAAACGGTCTAGAATTACACAAAAACAGTTCTGACATGCTTTCTTTTTAGCCCATTCCCAGATACCTGATGTACCTCCCATGATCTCCATGAATACTGATCACCCATCATACACACCTGATCTCTGCACACTGTACTGTACCATCATTAATGTTTCTATGCAAGTCATCTTGATCTCAAGTGGCCATTTATCCCAAGGTCACTGACATGACAGATCATGAGAACTGAAACTCAACTCTTTGAATTAGCACAGGGTCCTTAATCTTCCAGTTGACACACGTTGTCCTACAATTGGTTCCTGCAAGAGATGACAGCCTACCTTGTGAGTCTGTACATTTAGATATGTAATTGGTGGATTGTCAGTATGATGGGGCAGGATATTGGGATTTGTGTTATTAATTGTTTAACGCAACAGGCAGGATAATAATTCATAACATGGTAGGGATAGTAAAGGTGATCACAAACTACATTAGTTACCAGAGGCGGCTGACTGTATGAGCCAGTTGGAGTATTTTATTCCATTTGTGTTATGGCAGATACATATCAGGACAGAGAAATGTCTTGAACACCACAGCCTGCATGACTTCTATTCATAGCACTGTAGAGTGTTTTATAACGCAGAACACATTTCTGGCCAAATAATCATAATGTGTTCACTAGGTTCAACAAAGCTCAAACTCATAGGTATAGACATAAAAATCCAAAATTAGCAAATATATTCCCAGCATGTAAATAGTAATTGATACAGTTGACATCTCTAATTTTGTAAAACCTCCATCTGATTTATAGGAAAGTCTCTTCTGACTGGAGAGCACTCCATCTAGTAGTGATGCCTGAAGTTTAGGACTGGTTTTGCAGCTCATGAAACAATTTAGGAAAGTTGGTTTCCTGTGAAATTGCATCCTTTGTTTATTTACTCCTCTGCCACTTATGCAATAGGCCAGTCCTGCTCCTAACATGTTTGTTGCTGTGTCTTCACTATCACCTTGAGGAAATAGCTTAGGCAATGCTGGCTGGGCAGCCCAGGGACAGAGGTTGGCTGGGCAGTTGGCTGAGCTCAACCTGCCTTTACTTTCACAGCAGCACAGATGTATGTCATCTCCACCCAAGGCAACAATTACCCAAAACTTTAAATATGAAAACTGTAATGACTCTGAGACTGTTACCCCTCTGATAGCTTGGACTTAAACTGGCCACACATTTAGTAAGATATGAGGAAAAGAATGGGAAGGAATTGGACAGACACTTGTGATCGCATGAGTCGTATCTGCTTCAAAGACATGCTAGTAATTTCACGGGTGTGTTATAAAAGGCAACAAAAATATTCCTTGGCTGTAGAATTTGCTTTACCAAGACACCTGCAGAGCTTGTTCTGCTCGATTTATCAAAATGGAGACTGAGAGGTAACATGGTTACAGTGAAAAAATGCTCAATGCACAAGAGAAAATAAAGATTTTTTTGTGTAGTAGAATAAATTGTAACAAGAATCAATAGTTTCAAGCTGTAAAGACAGATAAATACAAAAAAATAAGTAGGTTAGCAATGAAGATGATCAATTTCTGGCATGTAGTGAGCAAGTCTGGGGTTTAACATCCCTCAGTTGAAGGACTGGAGACTAGTAACTAGTGCTCAGACAGGGGACTAGTGACTTTACCATAGGACACAATTTGGTCAGAGACAACACACTGGGCACAGCGTAAAGACTGGCTGAGTAATAACTGAGAGTCCAAATCACCAAAAATGTCATTTTGGATGATCTCGTGAATCTTTTTGACTTTAAAAGTCATTGAGCAAAAAATTAAATGCCGAGTTAAAGATGTCTGAAATCAAGACATATGATGCAATTGAAAACCTGCAGTTACGACTACAAGGACTAGTTGTATACATAATTTCTGAATTAAAATAGCATATCTTCCTCCCTCTCTCCCTTCTTGCTGAAGTGCTATTTCAGGGATCCATAAACTGACTAATGTATTAAAAGCCTAAAGTTTTGGCCACATTAGCCGTAGAAAGGCTCTCACAAAGGTCAGAGCAAACATTGCAAGAATTCCCATATTAGAACATAACTTTTTTGTTGTAACAAATCATAATGCTACAGCTCACAATAGCAATAAAACTGCAGTGCTTATAAAGCACTGCATAAAACAGTGATTTTTTTTATTTATTAATTTTTTTACTGATAGCAAGGCTAGGAATATCTGGGTCCCAACTGACAAAAACAATTCTTTGTTTAAATAGGAAGGAAGCTTAGGAAAAAAATAAGGAAAGGTGGATAAGCTGTGCTTAGAGGGAGCGTGTTATAAGTCACTAATGACAATGTATTACTTTGAATGAGGAAAGGAAATGGAAAACAGTGATGTAGCAAAGAGATGTTTTAACAATAACACTTTGGAAATCTTACAAATAGACTCTTGACCTTGGCTGCAAAACACTGAGGCACAAGGGCCCTGCAGAGGTCTACATGCATTTCACAAAAATAAATAGTATCAAGGCATTGTTTTAATCAGTGTGAGCAAACACACATGTGAGGATTAGCGCTTCAGTGCTGTACTTCAGGCAAACATGAACACACCTCAGAACAGAACGAAGCGATGTACAATGGAAAGGAGATAGTAAAAGGTTACATCTAGTCCCTCATGACTTTTCTTATTTTAATTAACATGTTTTCCATGTTTTTGAAGTGGCAAAGGAAGGAGTTTTAGCTAATACTGTTTTCTTAATGTCTTCTGCATGGTGTCGGTTTCTCACAGTAAGTCTACCCTACCTTGACATAGCATACAGTGCCTGTTCAATGTGTGGTACCCTAGATAAGGTGGGGAGCTGTACAGTAGTAGAGCTGAATGGTACCTGCAGAAATAATGAGCTACATTTCCACATGCATGTAAACACCTCAGTCACCAGTACACTATTGCCACTGACTTCACCTAGACTAGTGCCAGTTAAATAGACAAGCTTATGCTCCTTTTTCTATGCAGGCAGAATTAAATGGTGTAGTCACTGGGACACTGCAAACATGCAAAATCTTATAGGCTAGACCAGTATGTTACACAGTAGCTCTTTTACGTATATTCAAGTAACTTCCTTGGCTGAAATACTATCAGCTTTCATGAATTACAGACCCATGTTGCTGTTAAAATGGGACAAATTGTAAATGGAAATAATTTGCATTGAACTCACAGCCTATGTCCACTCACGTCTGGCAGCCTGAAACACACACTCTGCTATGAGTTGTACAGTGTCCAGGCTTTAGCAAAGATCTAACTTTTCAAGGTGAGAGAAGCCAAAGCAAGGTGATATTTGTAATTAGCAGTACAGTCCTAGGCTACACATTATGTGCTACTATGCCCTTTAAAATAAACAAGGGGCCATAAGAGAAGAGTTTGTGAAAAGCACTTCACTGTTTTAACCATAGCTCATAAGCAATGCTGGAAAGCAGCAAAGCAACAGCATCCTTCAATGTGGCACAGAGAGTTCATTGTAAGAGAGCACGAGTGACCCAGGGCACTGGAATGTGATATGGCACCTTTCACCTCCAGTTCACTGGTTTCCACCCATTTTTGGCTAGCTGGGACTGGATGTTATTACCATCAGAGCAGTGTTCAGTAAAACAAGCCAGTTGTCTCCACACAGCTTGGAAGGGACAGCTGCCCAGATCACGCAGACCAGCCCTGCAGTTACTACCCAACATGTACTGTTCTCCAGGCTCCAGTCATGGACATTCAGTAATCATCCGAATGGCCTGAAGATCTGAGGGCCACCAGGCATACACTATTGCCTTCTGTTTCACACAATGACAGGCATGTTCACCCACTGAGAAAGAAACAAAGACTTCCTCATATCCCCTTTGTTCCTCAGTTCTTTGTTCCCTTAGAAATGTTGCCCACACTTTTCTGTAATTTTTTCACTTTTGCCAAGCCCAAGCATTGCAAAGTGATTTGGCATGTCACAAAAATCACAAGTGTTAAAAAGCATGTTCCAGTTTATATTGTTCATTTCTCTTTTGGTTTTTTGGTTTTTTGGGTTGTTTTTTTTTTTTCCATTTGGTTCATATTTTCAACATTTTTTTTCCTTTGTTTTCCTTTTTTAAGGAATTTTGAAATACTCATACTTGAACGGATCCAGAAGAACAGACTTCAAGGAATATTTCAGACATTGTGATTATTTCTTCAAAAGAAAAAGGAGCTGGCAATTCTGTGTGCTAGTGCTGATTTAGCATGCTGATACATTCCTTGCACAGTGAAATGTCAGTAACTGGCTCCCAGTGGAGCTCAGAGGAGGTTAGTAAGATGGAGAATCAACTATTAACATGCTTGATCAGGGCCAGAAAGATGAATATTCAATCTTTGCTCAATGCAAGTCTCACAAAAACCCTATAAAGAAATGAAGACTCTCTGGTACAAACTTGACAGAGCTATGGTCCCAGTTGCTTCTTCCTGCTCCCTGAAGAAACTCTGCAGAAGGACTCTGGGAGAGTTTGCTGATAGTGATTGGATATAATAATGGAAACAAACATCTAATTATATGGATTTTTTTATAGAACACACTCAGAGTTAAGTGTCTATAGTAAAATTTAAGTCTTGTGTGTCTGAATCTCAGTCACTAATAGACCTTGTATTTACCACTGTACTACACATGAAGTATGCATTAATGGGTGTTTATGTGCTCTCTAGAGGCTTGAACAGTATCTGAGCCAAAGTTGCTAGAATCAGTAATTTTTCAGCTCAGAAGCCTGTTTGAAAGAATTATTTCAGGGTGACCCAAGGCTGAATATTTTTTTTCCTGGCTTTCTAATAAATGCAAATAACTAAATTTCCAAGGGACATATATAGCGCTTAAGAAGTCAAGGCACTGTTACTAACATTCTATTGGGAGACAGGACATTTTGGTTTAACTATTTCTGCTGACTGACAGCTGAACTGGGGCAATCAAACCCCCCTGATTTGAACAAAACAAACAAAAAAAGCAAGCTAAAATATAACCCCACTCCAGGAGTTTAGATTCTTCTACCTAGTTTGACCTGAACTGCTTTTCCTTTTGAGATCCTCTTATTGCTTGTAATAATAGTGAGATGTTTTGTTATTGTATCAGAACTGCTTGAAGCTATATTCTTGTTTCTAATAAAACAAAGCTTTAAATATAGCAGATTATCTTCTCCACCCTGCCTGACATGAGCTATAATCTGATTATTTTTTTCCTTTCATGAACACCATCTGTTTGTGACCATTAAAATCCATTTTCTATGCTAAAGGGATGGGAATTCAGAGGGATGTGTTCAGCCACTGTCCAAACAGTACTGCCATTCCTACGGGATCCATTACAGTCTGACACACCCAAGTATTTATGAGCCATAAACTGCCTACCTAAAATAGTGATTCATCACCCTGTGCATGGGAGACACTGACAATAACAGAGCATGTTGTAGCTGCAATGGGGGTGTGTGTGTGTACAGGTCCGAAGATTCTTTTTCGAACCAGCAGTGTTACACAGCATCAGGTTTTCTCCCACTATGGCACCTCATTTCCAAGCCATTTGCTCCGACAGTTCTCGCAGCCAATGTTAAATTAACAGATGTCTTGGAACTGGACCCCGAATGAGACAACTACAAGGTCACCACTTCACATCATTGTCTGTTTTGTACTCAGCACTTACTGGGTGTTGAAGCAGAGCATCTTGCTGCTTTTCTTGGTGCAGTGCTCCCTTCAGGGCTGGTTGAGGGACAGGGTGCAGCTCCCACACCAGCGTGGCTGAGCACCCTTCTCATCACATCCAGATGCAATCACAGCAGTCACATGAATGAGATTCCTACAGACATTTTTGCCTGTTATCTCCAAGGTAAATTGTATCCCCCCCATTACAAAAGTGATGTTGTTAGAAAACCAATTAGAGAAGCAGCACTGCCTCTGAAGAAGGCAGCAAACAGGGTTTTTTTTCAGCTGAGATTTAATACAGAAGACAGACAAATTCAAGACTTTTGCTCCATATGGCAGGTGGAGCATATCACATAGTTCTCACACCCACATGAGAAACTGCATAAGGGAACAAAGAAAATAAAATACAAATGATGTTAAGAAAATATAAGTGCAAGGACAGTCTTGTATGAAAACTGGCTCTGAACACTTCTGAAGCTTTAAGAACTGAACAGACTACAGTAAAATTTAGATAGAATTTAAATACCAACACCCCAAAAAATCACAACCCCTGTAGAAGCCATTTTATTTTTATACTTGCCAGCCTAATATTCTAGCACTGTGCATGCCCAGATAAGCAACCATCTTGGCTAAGTTGTGCTTCTCAGCGCCTACTACCCTTTGGAGATTTACAAGTGAGGCTCCCGCTGCTTATGTTCCCCGGGGAACACAAGCTGACTGGCTGACAGCACACACTGACAGCATTTTGTGAAGCGGAAGGCACCACAGACACAGTTCTATTTCATTAAAGAGAAAATAAAAGACTGGGAAAATTATGGACAAGATGGAGCAGGAAATCTGAATTGTGGTCCCAGACTGAATGACCACTGTTCATTGAGTAAGGCATCAAATGACAGACATTTGCAAATGAAACTGCACACCCCAGCCCTATTTCTTGCTCAGTGTTTTCACCAGTGGACTGCAGAGCCTGAATTACAAAGCCTGTTCCCACATATTCCTCCCCTCTGAACCTTCAACTGCTTTTTCCACAGTGGGACACCCTCAGCAGTGTCCCCAGCCTCCCAGTGGCAGCCTGGGCATTCCCTCTCAGGCCCCAGCTCTCCCATTTTCCAAGCAAGTTCTCCCAGGCAAGTAGGGAGATGCTGTATAAAAACACAATTTCTGCTGGTTATTTTGAAAATAAACACATGATTTTTTTACCTGCATCCAATAGGATGACTTTAAGGCCCTGCTGGCTCCTTTTTTAGGCAGAGCATCCTGCAGGTGATAAGTACCTACCCTTAACAGTGCCTTTCAGCTAACATTCCAGTGCCTTCCCACTTAACTGTGTTCTGATTGCCGTTAGCAAGTACCTCCCCTGCTACCTGAACAAGCAGTTTAAGTGCCCAACTCATTCAGAGAAATCCCAGGCCCAAAAAGGGGTCTATGAGAATCACACTTCTTTAGTCATGTACTGGATCTGCGACCTCGGTTCCTTTTGGCTGTAACTCCTTAAAGACAAATACTAGGATAATCTTTATCAGACTGTTAGTCTGATAAAGATGCCCTTGAAATGGGAGTACCCTAAATGCCAAGAAAAAAGAAACAAAGAAAGACAAAGCACACATAGCTCCTTCAGCAGATTAGAGCAAAAAAAAAATGTTTGCTGGCCTGCTGCAGTCAGTTGGTATCTTTCAGTAAATATCATTTTGACACATTCACAAGAAATGTGGGTCAGAGAGCAGCTTACGCATTTTGCTTAAATTCTAGTACGCAGAATTGTTGAAAAAGTCCTTAGAAATTTTCTCCCTGTTCTTGGGTTATACCTCATGGACTAAGTAATAACTGTAGACCTCTATAGTAGCTGAGTAGCTTTTTCATCTGTAATATATGAGATCAAAAAGCTGTATGCAAAGTAAAGTAAATAAAGTAGTAAAGAAAGGTGACGAATTCTTTGACTGCTCCCAATTGCTGCAAGCTCTCTGTTTTTCTCTGCTGCATTAGGGAAATGAAGAGGAAATAGGGCTGACACAATTTGGTTCTTGCACTAAAATTTCTCACGTTCAGATATTCAGAAGTTTGGGGGATTAACCCAGCTATTAATGAGGCCGTTGATCTTAGGTAATCAGAAAAAAATATTACAGTCCATGCTAATCTTAAATACTATTCAAGGGCAGAGTGTAAATATATTGACAAAGGAGCCAAAAGTTAAAAAAATAACCTGCCACCTCACAAAACACGCAAACTATTTGCTTTCAGGGGCTTTGGCCAAAGATGTAAACAGAAGTCTGAAGGAATTCACATTAGAAATTGTGTCTTTTCTTGGCACGCTCGGTACTGAGACAGGCTGAAATTCTCCTACCCGGGGAAAGCAGTCAGTTTGCAAAGCTTGTGGGGTTCTGGTTCTTGGTTGGCTAACAGTGACCACGCCGAGAGGGCGTAGCACGGCAGGCAGCGATGGCTGCTGAGCGCCCCTCGCCGCGGCGGCTGC
>NW_009913717.1:0-244 GCF_000696875.1 Nestor notabilis | reverse complement strand
TCGCGTCCCTCCGCTGCGGCGGCTGCGGAGCTGCCGCATCCCGAACAGAGCGAACGGCCGCACGCTGTCGGTCGCTGGAGTAAAAGGTAGCCCGAGCAGGTATACCTCTCCTCGGCGAGAACAGCCGGGGCTCTCTGCGGGATTCTGCGTATTACTGATAAGTAAAAAGGAGGCCACTCACTGCAGAATGGCCTAACGGTCTTTTTATTGCATAGACGTGATTTCCCTTCGATGGCAAGCTCCG
>NW_009913716.1:0-52560 GCF_000696875.1 Nestor notabilis | reverse complement strand
CCGGGCTCTCCTCGGGCTCCTGAGCCTCGAGTCTGACCCACCGGCCTGGCGCACGGCATTGAGGCAGAGCCCCCCGTCGAGCCAAAGTGTCAAGGATGATGCGAAAAAATGCGGTGATTCACAGGTGAAAACAGCACAACTGTGTCTGTGTAACTGCAGCTGACGAGGGGACTGCTGCAGTCCGGGCTCTTTGGTCACCGTGGCGAAACTGGCACTGTCCCTTGTAGGGCGCAGGGATCGCAGACATGCCCAGCTCCAGGTAGCACCTCTGGTCTGGTGCTCCAGGAGCAGCCCTGCTGTGTTGTTTCTCCAGTAGGCATAGGGGCGGGTGAAGGTCCGCCGGAGGCGACCGGGGGGGAACACGAGGCAGCATCGAGCTGTCTGCAGAAGGCCGCATTCACTCGTTCTTCTGCTGAGGTGGCCTTCAGCAGGCACCCACTGCAGTATCGCTCTCTGCCGCCTAAAAAGGAGGCCTACTTCAGAAGGTGACAAACTTGTACGTATCTAACGAGCTTGAGATCTCACCTCTGATGACTTCTGTGTCCATTCTGTGCTGGTTTACAGGCACTTTTAGCAAACACATAGTGCAATATATTCAGGGTCTCTGGCACAACCCACAAAGATAAACATCTGTTGTACTCTGGGCCATAAAATTCCGCTGAAATCATTTGCACTAAAAGCAGCCTTTAGAATTTATTAATTGAATCAAATATTTTGCAGAATCACAGACTGGTTTGGGTTAGAAGGGACCTTAAAGCTCGTCCAGTTCCAACCCCCGGCCATGGGCAGGGACACCTCCCACTCGACCAGGTTGCTCCAAGCCCCATCCAACCTGGCCTTGAACATTGCCAGGGATGGGGCAGCCACAGCTTCTCTGGGCAACCTGTTCTAGTGTCTCACCACCCTCACAGGGAAGAACTTCTTCCTTCTATCTAAACTAAATTCCTCAATAAAGAAGCCCTGCATACCCATAGGATAGTTAAATATGAAAATACTAAATATGAAAATACTAATCAGGAATAAGGGAAAATAGCTTCTGAAGTTACACAAGGACTGTGAAACCTCAGCTTGGTGCCACAGAAATACAGGACGTCAGTTTCACAGACCAGGCTGGAATTAAAATAGAATAACCTGGCATTCATCATGTGATGAAGTGCCTTGATTTCATGGTTTCTGAAGTCATTAAGTTGAGTCTAACTGTGATTTTTAGTGGCTCTGGTACCTTATGCATCACAGGTCAGTGTCACTCATGAACAGTATCTTAACCTGGAACTGCATGGGATTTGAATCAGGTTTCACCTCTGAGGAAGGACTTTGTTTAAAATTGAATTCAGAACTCTCTTTTGCTATTGTATCTTCAGGAAACAGACTGCAGCAAGGTGGCTGTTCATTTAGCCCAGTCCAGGCTCACCCCTGAGCTCTACGCTGCACCTGGCCTTCTGTTACTTCAGCATCTTAGAGTGATACGTGTGGCAACATGATTAACATTTGTCATGACAGATCTTTTTGTATTATTCTTCATATGATATCTTTCCTCAGTGGTTTCAGAGTAGTGTGAGGATGTCACACTTGGCTTTACAAAATGTGACTGTTATGCACTTCCTTCATATGCATGGACATTTATGGGAGTGGTCCACCTCAAAAAATCACAGCAGAAGGAAACAATGGCACAGACATTAAATTGCCAGTGAGTTTAAGGCTTTGAGTCTCATCTAAACAATATTCTAATTCTGTACATTAGTTGCATCGTATTGTCTGATTAGCAATGTCATGGATTCAAATAACAGTAAGAATCACAGAAGGGCAGCAAAAGAGATTCCATTACACGGGAGTTGAAAGAGTGCTGTGCCAGTTCTCATGGTATAGTCTACCCCAGAGACATCTGAATCATAAAAAATACACTTCTACACTTTGGCAAAACATAGGTTCTTCCATGACTTGAGAAGTTACTAAGATATTACTGAAGTACCAGCACCATTGTCATTGACTTTGATTTATAATTTTCTCAGAATTTGAAGGGGTTTAAGATACCTGTATAATGAAATACTGTGAAAAATATCTTTTGTAATGAAAAGTCTGTCCTGGATTTGATGCAATATATTATAATATTTCAATCGATAAATTCAGAATAGCAGCCATATGCACCTTTGTGTGAATCTATGGGGAATTTCTCTAAGAGAAAACAGACAAGCCCGTGAGATGTTTTCCATTGACGGCCTCATGTGAAAATTCCCCGTGACAGAGCACAGAACATCCCTCCTGTGCCCTTCACAACAGCTGGCCCAGTGGCAAGGTCTGTATGGAGCCCACAGACTGCATCCTGCCTCGTCCTGCTGACTGAAGGACATGACTCTTCGCTATTTTGTAATGGCACCGAGTGCTGTTTTGTAAAGCATGACACACTCATTTTCATGTGCTCTGTGATCAGCTCACAGCCATTTCTTGGCATCAGCTATCCCTTCTTGTCAGTCCTATGAGGGCCTCAGAGCAGGAAGCTCCCCCCACAACAGCGGCCACCATGTTTCAGATGCGAGTTTATGGCAGGCATTTGCCATTTCTGACAGCAGGATGTAGTCCTTCCCAGACACCAACAAGCAACCTTGTCAGGACTTTCTCTTGGTTGGGGTTGTTGTCTTCCACAGCTGCCCTGGCATGACAGACAGTTCCACATACTATGGTTCACACATAAATAAAGCATGTTATCATGACAAGCATTATGAATCATGCCACAGTAATGTGCTTGTCACAGCAGTGATACTATTGCCCTAAACTGGCATATTCCAAATGTTCATCCCCATCCTGCTACAGCACCGTGTACATTAATGAGATCCCATCTTTATCTGAAATGATGATGTGAAAAACATTTAAAAATAATCATATAGATCTTCAAGATGAACAACTCGTATTGTTGTATGGAACAAACATTCAGCTGGCATCACCAGCAGATATAAATCTTCAGACAGAGAATGAAATTACTCCCCAAAGACATCCTTTTCCTCACATTCTGTCTGCAGATAACCTGTCACCCAAACTACTGATTCTGTTCCCATTCCCTCTTCTCTGCATTTGTGAGCACTGTAATACTGCTTTGCAGCTTCTACAGCATAGCATCTTCTACAGCAGGATCTCAGCATATTTTACAGCTCTTAGGCAATTTAGCTTTGCTAAACTGAATTCTTGCAAAGTGGAGAGTCCTTAATGACCTTCATTTTGTAAAGGTGGAAACTGAGGAGCAAACATGTTAATAACAGCCTTTCTGTTGAAAAGCTAAGCATCTGAGCCTTTGAAATCAAGAACAACCGAATCTTGGGAAATTAGATAGATTTCTTATGGCCTCATACTACACTTTCAAAGGAACCAAGAAGAGAAACAGTCCATCGTAAGACTCTTAGAACTATTTACCATTTCTTTGTACAGCTTTCCATTTCCATGTTACTCTACAATAGCTTTGTTTTGAAAGTAATGAGTTATGCAGTGTGTAGTGAAGGATGTCCAGTGCGAAACATGTAATATGTGAGTAAGAATGTTTTGATACTATGGAGTTAGGCTTGTTTAGAAATAAACAAACTACTACCCAGGTAATCATTTATATTTGGCTATTTATGCTGCCAAGTTGCTCATCACCGGGGTAACAAACTAGTGTACAAAGCCTCTGCTCTAAGAGGCTATTCTCAAAGGAATTTTTTCCCACCCACTTTTGAAGCAGTAATAGACATAGAAGACTCTAGGGAGATTCAAGAAGACAAACGTCTGTCTCAAGGGATAGAATTGTTGGGATTACTTTCCACCTTTATCCAAGAAAACTGAATTTCTTTATGTTTTGTAAGATGACAGTGACTCATAGGGTCATTACTGTACAAAGAGACATTTTTCATACATGTGAAGAGAAAGATCCTTTTGCATCTAACTGAATATAGTACACCCTGAAGAAGACTTACAGCATATCCCAGGTCTGAGGGGTCAACTGAGGACTGTTTAATATTGTGACTGATAAATTTTTCATGATAATGCAATCTAAAATAGCTCATGAGTCAGTTCCTCAAGAGGATTATCATTTTCCTAGGTTTAATACTGCTTCCCTCCAAGATAAAAATACAAATAAATGAATATAATAGCAGTCCTGTTGCATTTGCCAACACTTTATTCAGGAATTTTACTACTAATTCCAGAATGATAAACAAAAAAATCAGGGCTTAAATGGTGCTGGAAGTACACACATGCAGCGTGGCTTCTGGAGACAGTCTGTTTCTCACAACAAATGTAACTAATTCCCATTCTGCTTAAATTTCTGGGGTGAAGGTAGAATTATTTAGCTCACATAGCGTTTGCATTCCTGTGGTTTCCGATACCCATCACAAGACTGCAGGTATCCTACATGGCAGGAGGGAACACAATGCACATAGTACATGAGCTAACTGCCAAGCAAGCTACCCCCAGGATGGGGGCAGGACCGTCTCATCAACATAGTGCAGTCATCACATGCAACCCAGGTAATTATTGTGGACACACCACCCCACTGGCATGGCGACACTTCCTCTGAGACATGAGCTGCCAGAATCATGCAGATGTATTCATCTACCAAAAAAGCTTGAAGCCCTCCAACAACGTGCTGACATAGCACTTTGGACACGCACACAGCTTCTTTCTCCTGAAGAGGTTTCAGTTGTAATAGTCCTCCACAGAGATCCCTCTCCAGCCTTGAGTACAGGTGGGATTTTGCATACTGTGTTCCCTCACAATGAAGGTCTCACACAGCAGATGGAGGAAGCTGCAATGAAGCTGCTTATGAAGAATAGTTCCTGGCCCAGGTGAATCTTTGGGTCATGCAAGGGAGTTGTCTGGGAGATTGCTAATAGTCACAGGCCAAAACTGTGCTGCGGAGTGTGCTACAGGCCTTACAGGATGGATGGTTACACATTGGCTCCTCTGCTCTGGCCTGCCCTGGCAATGTTGCAACTCTAGTAAAGATGCGGCCATAGTAAACACGGTTCTGAAGGAGATGAACTTGGGCTAAATCATTTTGAATGTCGCCAGGGCTTATCATGCCCGTGTTGGAGCTGGATTACATGGCTTTCTGTCAGTTTAGAACGCGCTCAACTGTGCTTGCAAAATAACGTGCAAGTGCAGCATAAGCCAGAGCATAATATAATGAAATCCTCATGCTATAGGAAATGGCATGTTCCAGAAGTTCCTAAGAGCTTGTGCAGGAGTGGAACAAAAGTGCAACTCTGTTTGTAAAACAGAGAATTTTATATAATGTACAGTTAGGCTTCTGGGCAAGCCCAACTAAAAAACTGCTGCTGATCAAAATCTCCATGCTAGCCTGTAGAAACACTCCTATAGACAAGTCATGAACTATATCCCAAATTCGTAATTCATACCACTGAACAGATGTGTCTGTGCAACTGCCATGTTTGATTAGATGCTCTACACAAAGCTTTACGTGTCAGAAGACCATTACGGTATCTTGCCTGTCCTCCTTTGTGCTGTTTCACAGGTTTATCTGTGCTCCCTGCCATGGTCCCAAATACTTTCTCCCACTGTGATTAGTCAGACACCTTGTTCCACTGCCATCAGTAGCTGAAAGTGCTCCCTCCTGCTTCGCACATTTCATCCTAGAGGTCCAGGTCTTCCAAGACTGTAAGCCTGACAGAAAGGAACTACTGTGGTATCCAGAAACATGTCATCCCATGACCAGAGCAGCACACAGGGCAGCACTGAAGAACAGGCAAGAAAAAGCTGGGTCTGAAGTGTGACCAAAAGGTTGTCCACCTGAGACCTTCGAGAATTGTGCAGCTTGATTGCCTCTCCATCTCCCCTCCTTTGTCTTTCTGGCTGACATTTCATTGCAAATATTCAAAATACACACTGTTGTACTAGGCGTCAGTGCCGAGGTTTTGGCAGCTGTAGGGCTGCAGTGGTAGCCTCAGTGAGGAGAGGTCATGGCTGCCCAGTGCCAGAGACAGCAAGTTCTTGCCGGCTCTGCAGTGGACCCAGAATATACCCAAGCTGAGAACAGTAGCTAGATTCTGTGTTGAGAGGTGTGCACTGGGCTTGGGCTACTGCAAAGGATAGGACAAAAGTAAAATGGTAAAGTCTGCAGTGAAACTGGGGACTTACCAGAGACAAGAGAGGCAATGCATTTCTGTATTTCTTATTCTAAAAGACACGGCAGGTCTCCTCAGCTGGGTTGAACAGAGTCAAAAAGCTAAAGATTGCTCTGGCCTGGCATGTCAGCGATGCAGGGTGGTATTCAAGTTCTTCAGCCACACGCTGAATGTGCTCTGCTTACACCACCAAGTGGAAGCTGATGCAGTCCTACACTGAGTGCTGCAGCAGTATCATGGGAAACACATCACATATAAAGCAGTTTATTAACTATACCAATAAACCCACAGAACTACATTCCTACATTGTGCCATTATAGAAGTAGTTCTGACCACTTGCAGAGACATCTTAGGAGACCAGGCAGATGCTTTTAAAACCTGAAAAGAACATTTCATGAAGGTACAAAGAGAACTTTCCAGTGTCACTAGTTGGGGAACAGTCTAAGCACCAATGCTTAGAACGATCATTCGATATCTCAGATGACTGAATCCTTAACATTTCAAAGCATGACAACCAAAGTCTAACTATTGCACCAAACTCCCACCAGTGTTTTAAAAACAAGCCCCTGCCACCCCAATGTACCTGTTTGGCAATTAATTATTAGGAAATTCTGAACACCTGAGTAATATTTGTATTTCTGAAAAGTTATATAAATCAGGTATCCCATGTTACTATTTAACATGTCTCAATGACTGCAGATCAAAGTTGTTCTCTTCATAAGCCAAATTATGATTTCTGTAACTAACATCTTTGCACATACTCAACCGAGGCTGTAGAAAGCCTCTACTACCTCTGTGTAGCCAGGGCCACAACCCCCAACATAAGATTCACAATCTAATCTAATTAGCAATACTGAACAAACTAGTCTGAAATCCTGCCCAATCTGACCATTCAAAATAAATAAAAAATGAAACCTCATCTTTGTAACTGCAAAAATACCCTGGAGGTTGCCATGAGACTGCAAAATGGCCCTAGTTCAGGTAAACATAGACTGAAATTAAGATGCTTTCTGCAGTGTCAGTATTAAGTGCTTTGCTGAACTGGGCCCTTAAAAATGACCAAGGTCATACCCAACGTTTTCAGAAAGTCAATTTGCAAGCCTTAAATAAATTCTGGCTTTGGATGAAGGACATGGGACTTTCAGCCTTATAACACTGCCTAGAGGTATTTCACACTGAAAGGTGAAATTTTAGAGGCTGCTGTGTTTCCTATTATCACTTGACGTATCTCTGAAAGCAAAAGCTTTACAAATTTGGTACAACTTACAATGAGTTTGAGTAACTGTGTAGTTGTTATGCATGAGTGAAATAACCTCAGCATTACTTAAAAAACAAAAATCAATTATAAAAGACATTGCAACTTCAAATCCATGTGTTTAATATAAGATACCAAAGTGTTTCACAAAGATTTTATCAAAATCCAGGTCATAATGGACCAAAGTGTTTTTGCTAAAAATTTTAAAAGGATAAAAAGTTATGAGTGGATCATATGCTACTCTGGAAGCATATCCTCTCCTAGTTCTTCATCAGCAAAGTCATCTTCCTCAGCTCTTTTTCTTGCAGCAGTTTTTGGTCTTTCTGCTTGTGGGCCAAGTGGATCTATGTAGGTGACATCTAGGGTTTAAAGAAATACATTTGAAACAGTTACCTACATTTAATTTTAGCTTTGATTCAAACATATACAATCAAACACAAGGGTGGGGTTTAGCATTACACGTCTGTAAGATATGTCATTACACATCTGTCTTTGATATGCAGACCAGAAAAAGGGTGTGAATAGAAGAATAAGATACCGCATTCAGGATAACTGGGCAGGCATGCCCCAGGAGCAAAGTACCTGAGTGCTAGTGATAGGAGCTTCTTTCTTAAAGATAACTTTACCTTATTACAGTCATTAAGTGAGAAAAAGATTTGGGAAAAGTGCATGGAGAGGCAGGACTGATGAGTTGGTTAAGGAAGGGCATTTTAGGATGTACCACGTTCCACATAGATTTGGATTTTTAAACCCCTTTGAAAATTCAATCTTAGTGAAGAACTTCTAACTGCAGAACCACAAGAACTGGCAGCAGATGTATCAAAAGTAATAAATATTTACATGGGCTGCATTTCTTAATATTTGCAATTACTTTATAGTGAGCTCTACACAATGAAGCTAAAGCCACTCTTCACATTTATTTCACAAGGAAAATGTTTTTCTAATTGTCTAATTTTACATGCTCTTCCAATAACTTATTTTTTCCATCTCCCCTCTCTTTAGGGGTCACTAAAGTAAGAAAGTGTAAGATGCCCACTTACCTATTTCTTTACAGACGCTACTTTCATAGGGTTCACTTGTTTCAGGAAAAGCTTTTAGTCTGGCATTCAGCCTTTCCCCTTTGGTACCACCACTATCTGGGGGGGGGGAGGAGAGAAGTTGAAGACAAATAACATGCTGTTACATTCTGTGAAATCACGATACAAGAGCAACATAAATTCAGCTACTATCTGTCAAACAAGATTTGGATGAAACCATCTTTTCATGATGGATACAGTACTTATTTGTAATAGCGGTCATTAAAACACAACGGACACTGTGTCTACACGTGTGTGTTTTAATTTAAAATACATATATATACAGCCTTATTTACTTTGGAGTAAACACATTAAAATATTTCTGCTTCAAATGCTGACATTTCAGTTGCTTATAAATTACAGTCACATTCTGAAGTTAAAATAATCTTGATAAATATAAACACGGTCACAGTGTATATGGACATTTCATACGTCTGTGTGCTTACTAATATGTTAGTATGATCCACCTGTTGAATACTGTCAAGATTAAATACAACGCTAAGATTGCTTTTAATTAGAAGAGTATATTTGGCACGTGCTGTCTGCATGGCAGGCGGGCACAGTTCATGTATACAGACCATCCTGGCCCTGCATCTTGCTGTAAACACTGTGCTGGCAGCTCAGTTTGCAGCAGGGCCCCAAGGAATGTGTCAGCTCCAAGGGCTGCCTCCTGCCCAGACAACGTCAGATTAACATTCTCTTGCCACGGCAGTATTCCAGACACTTTAAATATTCTGTTCACCTCTGAATCTCTTTCTCACATTCATGGTAAGCTTTCAATCTTGTCTGCTACAACAAATTTTAATGCAATATTTTTCTCCTAGGAGAAAACTTTTCATGTTTAGCTTGCTATATTTACAAGGCAGGACATGCCACACAGCCAAATACAAACAACACAGAACTATGCTGTTACTAAAACTCCATCTGTACAGAGGAAAAATGGGTTTCATTCAGCAAACATGCATTACAAAGTCTGGACTTGGCGACACACTTCCATTGTCTTGTTTACTATAAATGTTCTTTTTATAAATGCTGTTACTATTAAAAAGAAAAAAAACCAAACCCAGAACCTCTTCCACAAAGATGGCAAACCTTTATTTCTCTATAAACACCACTGCAGACTTCAGTTTACTCAGAATTGCAGGACAACATCTCTGCTCCAAGAAAGACTTAATACAGTCACGTGTCAAACATTTAATATGTTTACAAGACACAGATTACAGTCAAAGCTTCGAAGCATGGAAAATCTATTTTAATGTACATCAGCCTCCCTTGGATCAGTTCTCACTGACAGCTTTAATGGAAGAAATGAATGCTTGATGAAGGATTTGAAGGAACTTAAATCAATGGGTTTGATTGGGAGGGCTCAACCAATGGGCTATGACACGACAAAAGAGCTGTGTGTTGATTTCAGTGGGCTTTGGACAGCCCTGCGCAACAAGGAGGTGAGTGCTGAGCTTCAAAGATGGTATGGATGAAAACATTCCGTGGGCAGTTTAGAGGAGAATACAAAATGTTTTAAGAGGAAGAGAAAGAATAGAATAAAAGCAGGCATAAAGTCTTGTGCAATGGAAAACAAGTAATTTACAAACTGATGAATAAAGTTGGAAGAAACAGCAAGGAAATGTAAAGACAGGAACAATACAGCAGAAACTACACTAGGGGAAGACTGAACTACTGAAATAAACTCCATAGGTTGGTTCCAGAAAGGAAGAACTGTGTGTAATAACAATAAAAGTGGAAGAAGTTGGCATATCAAAGGTTTTCAAATGTGAAGGAGAAAATCAAACAGGTTTTAGTGATATTACCAGAGAAAGGCAAAAGATTTTATATTAACTAAAAGTAATGGAACTAAAAGAAGAAAAAAAAGTATGGCAGTCAAACTGAAATGGCTGGGATAAACATAACACTGGAAGTTACCCGTACATCTTACTGCCCTAAACCAACCGAAAACAGAAGCATTCTTGGACACCCTAGGACCCTTAAGTTTTATTAGGACTACATCCAAAATGGGAATGACCCAGAATATCCAAAATTTGAAGCTGAATTTTCCCCCCTTTTCTCTCCCCATCTATTGGATGTCCAACCCTTGAAGTATCTAAACCTCACCAACTGCCCCCCAACTCTGCATGGCTCTGAAGTTTCTTAAGCACTTACTGCTGAGATGCCCAGAACAGCCATCCTGAGCAGCAAGATGCCTGCCTGATGTTCAGCATGTAATCTTGGTGCCCAAGCATCCCTTTCCATTTATGAGCCAGTATAGTAAATTGAATTGTGAGTGCCATTACAGTGAGAAAATTTAGCTGTCCACACAAATGTAGCTTTTTTAGGTTTCAGACTTTATTCAGTTGCCCAAACACATTAGTTACTGTGTGTAATGCACTTAACCAACTCACTGAAGGGTTAGATTAAAGCTAGAAGTAGTGCAAGGGAATCTGCAAGAACATATGCCTATGAACAGGAAAGAAAAGAAACGCTGGGAGGGGCTAGACAGTTTTTCCCACCAGTAGCAAGTTATTTGATCAGTACATTCCACCTTGACTAAATGCACCATGGAAAAAACTATGCCTTAATAGACTAAAGATCTATCTAAACTGGCTTATTGTCCATACAAAAGAATGACAAGATGCTTAGGGAAGTAAAGGAAGCATATATAGTAGCTCTCCAAGAATAATTTCCTAGCCTTCAACAATTTGTAAATCAATCATATGTTTGGGGGTTGGGAGCTACTCTTTGTATTGCATAATGAATTGATTAATTTATTCTTCAAGAACTTTTGTCTTCCCTTAAGCCCCTTTTTGAATCCAGAACAACCTGAGGTAAGGAGTTCCAAGTTTCATTTACACTGAACCTACCAGTCTAGCCTCACCTCGCCACAGAAAGGAGCACCCTGCCCCTTCTGCCCTGACACATGTTGTCAAGTGGCAACAGTCTGTGCTGGAGCAGGTTACTAACGTGTTTAAAACTAAACTAATGAAAACTTTTTCCTTTTTTTTTTTTTTTTAAGGAATCTCACTGGTTGCAATTACAGTGGTGAGATACTGTATTAGAAATTCCTCCAGTATCACAAAGGACATAAATTAGAATTTTTAGTACCATTTTACTGGTACTAAATATACCAAAGGGTAAGGTTGTTTGGTAATCTACCTCCTCTGTAAAACGTTTATGCAATGAAGTGCATAGTGGGCTAATGTTTTGAAAGACTACAGGTACTTCACTAAATCCATAATGTGTTTAAATGCAGCTCTGTGTATCCTTCATATTTGAGATGAAGACTCCGCCTTTGCAGAAGAGGGGGCTTTGGTTTGACCAAAGAGAACAGCAAGTTCAGTGTAACAGGCCGAATATTATGGGAAAATGGAGAAACAGCATGGCAAGCAGATGCAAGTTCATTCTGATTTGAAATTACGCTGAATGAAAATCAACACTGTTTATGGTATGTCAGTTCAGATAGCTACTTAGGCAAGTTCAGATGCAGAAAAGATTTTAGATGTTTTCTTCATTCAGGTATTTTCCCTGTCTATTTATAAAAAATATCCCTCCCCCTTCCCAGCCATGGAACCACCCCACAATGATTTGTGATTAATGAGGCGTGAACAGGCACACAAAGCCTAGAAAATATAAATGATTGTGAAGTCCTGGCTACAGGGCAACAAGCAAATTACTTGCCTATATCACAGTCAAGATTATTTGAGATGCTTATAGACCTAGCATCTATAAAGTGCTTACATATGATATGAGGAGATCCCTATGGGCTGGTAAAGGGTGTTTGAGTATAGGATGTTTGTTTGGGATGAACAAAGTAATTTCTCCACTGACATTGTCACAAGTGAAATTTAAAAAAAAAAAAAAAAAAAAAAAGACACCTACATTATTCTTGCATGGTTTCCTTTCCAAATTCCTCTGGCCAGGCTGAGGCAACAAGGAGAATGCAAAGTGCTCAGCCTTTCATCTAGTGAGTTCAACACTGCTTCTTTGGGCTCCTGTCCGAGACTGCATGGCTCCTCTCATCCAGTACAAAACTCCCCATTCAGAGAGCAGGTCAAATGCAGAGACCAAGTAAACACTGCTATGGTAATGTATTCCTTAAAGTCATACTTTCCCTTATCTATGAAAGGCCTTATGCTATTGAACAGTAAAAATCTTTTAGGGTAGTAAAACCCACAGTGTCTGAACTTCCAATTTCTGGATGTTACTATCACATCTCTGCAAAACACAAAATAGGTGAGCATGAAAACAAGAAAAGATTATTGGACAGGAAATCTTTGACAACTGCCTAACCTCAGATGTACTGTTAGTTCCCTTCGGGGGTTTGTGTTTGTTTGTTTGGGGCTTTTTTTGTTTTTTTTATTTCTTTTTTTAAATTAAAAAGAGGAATTTTCAGAGAGTGTACCAATGTCATCTGCTTCCAATATGAATCCAAAAGATTACAAGTCATAAATCTGGTAACTGTGGGAAGAAGACAATTTCACTTTTTATAAAAACAGTGTTCAATTTTGGGTAGGCCTTTTAGATTTCATGCTTATCCTTCTCACAAAAGTAGACTTTAACTGACACGGATCTAGATGTCAGTTTTCTTTGTCTGGATTTTTCTATTCTGTCTACTATCCATGCATACACTCATCATATACTTCAAATTATGCTTTGGTGCATCTCATGCACCTTCTTGTTTAATTTATATTGGCAAAGTAGTAGGTGTTCTATGAAGTACGAACCCTGCTGATTAAAGTTCTCTTTCCTCTTAGCTTCCTCTTTAAAAGCAATTTTAGATTGTATTTCCTAAATCAGGGAAGCCTGATTTATTAATACTCCTAATATAGATAACCATATAAGGACAAAATACTTCAGGGGGTGGGGGGGAAAATCTGTTGTGAATGCCAGCAGGTATGGGGACAGTGAGCTGGTAAAAGGAAAGAAATAAAACATGCATTATACCTAAAATATTTGGAATGCATACACACTTCATTTAGCTAGTAAGTACTTCAGTTTAGCTATTATCTACTAAACTAAGGAGGATTCCATGCTTCACTGGGTTCAGTAATGATGCCAAGTTCCTCATACAGGGTAGGAAAGTGATCCTTCTTGGTCTTGGCAACACCACTTGGAAAGCCTAATCTTAAATGTTTCTTTTTATTTATTTTGAAGCCATTAATTTATCAAAATTGTACTAAGATTCTGAAAATAACCCATGTTTATATTTCATATGTGCCTTCACTGCAAAATACAGATTTATAACCTGGTGAAAAATGCCAAACATTGGACAAAATCATGTTTGGGTCTTCAGCTTTCTCTCAGTCATCCTCAGTAAAAGGTAGACAAACTAGAACACAGTCCTTAATGTCTGCTGCTGTGAGTCTGCAGTTTCTTCACTGATAAAGTTCCCCAGAGTCAATCATACCGGTTAAAAAATGCGTAATACATTTGACTCCTCCTAAAAATGCAGAAGTTGTACACCTCACCACAACTTTTAATGAGGAATCCCAGCAGAAAGTTAAATCCAGGCGCAATACAGGACCTTCTTTGTACCTCTGCTTGTCTGCCAAGCCATTTCCAGAAAGGCTGGATCACTGGCACTGAATTTGAATAACAGAGACTTCTCAAACATGCTCCTATACAGACTTGTTCCCGAAACTGTTTTTTTCCATTCTTTCATAAATTTGACACCGTATCTTGATCCACAATTATTGATAGGATAAACTGTAGGTCAGTTCTGACCCTGGTTACCCTCTTACCCTTTTTATGTTAGCATCCTAAAATGTCTGCATTTGCTCTTCTTGCATTACTCTGGTTATGGGGAGAAAGAGTAACGCCTTGGAATTACTAGAACTTGCAGTCAAAGTTCCTCATGTGATCAGCTTCAGAGGGGAGGGATTTTTATTTATTTTTTAATTTTTAAAATAAGACAACTTTCCATAGATACTTCTGTCTTTAAAAGACAAATTGGTAGTTTGGAAGACTAATGTTGTCTTTGCATCTTTCCAGCTTGATCATTATTTGTATCCTCTTTTGCTAAATTACTAACTCACCCTCTCCCAGTAACATATCCCTTTTTCACTAATAAGGGTAGGGATAATTATACAACATAGTTGTAAGAAGAGAGAGTCTTCGTGCCATTTACCTATATGCCTCATGCAATGTTTTGCACAGCTGTAAATACCCTTGCCTGCTACCAATGCTGCTCTTAATTTCTATTTATCATAAGCCAAAGTGAATCTTCACTTTATGACAGAAAACAGGGACCAATGAGGTCTCATGCTGCCATTTTGCTGGCACCTCCAGCTGGCTGCCTGATCCTTATGTAACAAAGGAGAGTTCTGAAATGTTTCCATCCTTCTCTGTTGCCAAAATAAGGAATTTCACCCCAAGAATTACTTTGGCCTCGGGCCTAGAACAGGTAAAATTCAATCCTAGGTGAATGGTGTTTTTTCTACACATCAAGAAATGATTTAAAACCTTTTCTTGTGAAACTATTGAGCTGAAAATGGAATGAGATCTCTTTTAAACATTCAGCGCTCATTCTTAACCCTTAGAGAACCCAGGAAACCAGTCTTTATAAATATAGCATCATATGAAGGTTATGATTGCACTAGGAATTTCCATGACTTTCCACGACCCTACAGAATTGGATAAATGTAGTAAAGCTACGTAGATGAAGAAATAAAATTACCAAGTAAGAAAAAAAGGAATCTGTAAATTATTTCTCTGTAGGAAGAAGGGAAGAGAGGCAAGAATTTATAGGGAATATCTTTTTATGAGGCCTGCCAATATTAAGATAAACCAAAAGCAGAATACAAAGAAACTATTTTCTTTTTGAATCAAAATAAGGATATTTTTTCCAGGTGTCTGAAGTAGCCTGAAGTCTGCTGGTTTCCTTAGAACAGCAGTGGGGAACGGTTAGGTTTAACATTACTAACATTTCACGGATTTAATAATAGGAGGGAAAAATCATTAGCTTTGCAAAATGCAGACTACTAAGTAGAGAAAACACAAAGGAGGCCAGTTTCCAGACTTATATGGCTAGAGTTTTACATTTATGAAAGTCAGCATTGTAAATCTATAGAGGCAGAGAGACTCAGTAGTCAGAAAGCAGGCTTTCCTCTATGGAAGACTCTAGTACTTCAACTCTGCTGTATTGGGAAAAGGGGAAGGAGCTCAAATATAGTACAGGTGTATTCTCCTTCTTATGTAGCAAGTTGCACAGAATAGCTTCTTGAACTTTTGACAAACACCTAAAGTAACAGACTAGATGGTGGGCACAAAATTTCCTTTCCTCCATGTTAAAGACACAATTAATTCTTGCTTCTCACGGCTTATGTATTCTGTTTTGTTAAAATGAATTATTCCTTTTAGTAAATATTCCAAAGTTAATGAGATAAAATGTTCAAATCCACAGTACTGAAAATAAGTAGAAATTTAGCTTTATGAATACACTAAGATCTGTATATAAAGCACAAAACTTACACCAAACGCATGCTGCTATAGCAGTTGAAGTTTCATACAGCAACAAGCTAAACAAAATGTGTGAAAATTTGTGAAGTACTTGCATATTACTCCATGAATATTTGTGTGCATTTCAGAATGTAAGGGGGCTTTACAAACACTTTAAGAAAAACTGTTTTCTTTAGAATCCTGACAAATCTGGTATTTAAGCAGAGGCATTAAGTACTTACCACCGCTAGCATTTCCTTCTCTGCGGCTACGTGCACTGCCATCTCTGCCAGATTTAATGCGCTGGAGAACAGTGAAAAAGGTTTGAAAAGAAAAGAACAAAACCCCTATTTAGTAATATACAGTAGAGATAATTATTAAAAACTCAGCTTATTAATAAAACGGTAGCAGAACATTAAACTAGGCTTGCTATACTGTAATAAACCTTGTTTTTTCAATGCACGAAGTTGTCCTTAAAATCAGTGTTAAATCCCATGTTTACATAAAATAAGAGTTCTGTGAAATTCAAACAGAGTGTCTCAATAAATTATTTTTCTTCAGATAAAATTTATACAAGGAATGTGTGTAAAAATAGTTCAGATGTACCTTTGTAAAGTACAGCTGAAAAAACAGGCAACATAGCCCTTCTTGCACAAGTTCAAAGTAGCCTATTAACATCTTGTAAATCCCACAAGCATTTTATTATTGTAAAGATTCAAGGGGAGGAAGTAGGGAAATCTATAAAAAGAACCATTCACCCCATAGATCTTAAATTTAGAATACTTGGCATGCCACTGTGCTTCACAGCAAAATTTAATTTGCTGTTGAGTGTTAAATGCAAGATAAAGGTGAAGGTAAATACTTTAAAAGCCGTGTTTAAAAAGTCAGCTCTCTTGCACTGAGGAAGTTACCATAAACATCTTCCAGCTGTGGGTTTTTTTTAGTGTAATTTGAAAACTTTAACAGTTTGTCAAAGCAACACCTCTGTATCACATGGCAGACTTGCCTTCTCCTGGCAAAACACCAAATTTCTCATGCATGTATCTTGTCAATTTCAAGAAGGTACATCTGGGTGAGGGACTTTTCAGTGGTAGGTATAAAAACTTGGTGTTTAAAACATTCAACTGTAATAAAGTAATCTCCGCATCTTATTTAAAAATATGAATTCAGGATCTGATTAACACATGTGCACACTACCTAACCATGTATTCAGGTCAACTACTGTAGCTTTTTCACTCATTTTTCACCAGAAAAATATCATGAAGTCTGGCAAAGTTGGAATGACACAGAAGAAGTGAATGAACTTTCATGACTCATGGCAACAGAAAGAGGAAGAACCCTTAAATCAAAACTCATAGAAGTCAGACAGGAAAGCAGCAAGCCTAGCATGAAACCAGGAATGGTCTTGGAGCAGCCCAGTCTGGGACCAGAATTTCTCAGGCTTTTTATTTATTTTGGGAAATCCTCAAGTCTAAAATACGTTCTCTGAGTTTTGTATTAAATATCCTATTCACGGTCCTGTGAAATGGCATATATCAGTCCTCCAGGAAGCATGTTCAGACTCTCCAAATGTTGAATGATTGACAAGTCTGCCAGTGGAAGCTCAGCTTCTGCCTGCCAGAGGGAAGTGGTCCCTATATGACAGAGCCCTCATGGCATTTACATCCTAGGATTTTATTCCTAAAATATTATAGAAGCACTGCAGTTTAAGCATATGACTAAATCCTGTAAAGTTCCAAGTGAGTAGTTTATAAGTCATCCCATACTAAAAGCAGACATTTAAAATAGGTCCAATGTTTTCCATGCTATAAATGCCTATTTCTCTCCTGTGACTGCAAAAGACATTTAGGATGATTAGTCCAGATGTAGATATGTGAAGGTAAAGGCAGTAAATCCCCCTCATCCCCCTCCCCTGTGTTTGCACCTATCACCAGTGCTTCACACCACACCCAATTAGTCCCTCACTCTCAGTCATTAAGCCCACTGAACGGAAATAAATAGTAATGTGCATATACATCAGTGCCAAGAAGGTTGAATGAACTTTTACACTATTACCTGTCTTTTTTTAAACTGAAACATGAAAAAGGAAGATCAATGCAGTTGGGGGGGTGGGGGTGGGAAGAAAAACCAACATATGAAGGTTACAGTAAAAATCCAATGCTGTGAGAGGCAGGGAGAAAAACTTCCACAGAGAATGAACCCCACAGATGTTCCCAGATTCTCGGCTGGAAGTATTTAACAACTTGTCCGTATTTGAGAACCAAGTGCAGTAAGTCCTCCAGAATATTTATTTTGGTATAAGCTCCATGTGGATATACTTATTTTGGAAAAACAATGCCAGAATAGCAAATTTCGATAAATTTCTACAGGAAAACTAAGCCTGTGTGCAGACTTTGAAAAGGCACTATATTACACTAGCATTTATCTATTCTCTCTTTACTGGGTGCAATCAAGAAATCTTGGGTTGGTCTGAAATTGGGAGCAGGAATTGAACTGTTTCTGGTATTGCTAACTGAAACCAGTGTTCCTATTAGAAACTTTGGTGGTTAAATATTAAAATTTGGTAATTTTAGAATGTGAAAGTATAGTTTATGACTATATGTTCATGGATGACATAAGGAATTTCTTAGGACAAAAATACCTAGTAATTTCCAAAGCCAGATGGTACACATAAGACTGAAAAACCACACACACACACAAGCCAGCCAAGCACAGAAAAAAAAAAATCCCTCAAACCAGGGGATGGGAACCCAGATGTAATACCTATAGCAAAAAAGAACTGCAGGGCTGTTGCATGCAAGACAAAATTGACATTGAGATCCTGTCACAGAAAGATACTCAACTTCTAATACAGGACAGCAGTGTACTAAACCACAGTGAGTTAACATAAAAAATCATAGAATCAACTATGTTGGACGTTTAAGATCATCAAAACCAACCATTACTCCAGGACTGCCAAGGGAGCACCTTATTGTGACCTTTCAATACATAAAGGGGAATGGGGACAGAGTTTTTACTGGTGCCTGTAAGTGACAAGACAAGGTACAACAGTTTTAAGCTGAAAGAGGGTAGACTTACACTGGACATAATTTAAAAAACAATTATGATGAGGGTGGTGAGACACTGGCACAGGTTGCCCAGAGCAGTTGTGGCTGCCTCATCTCTGGCAGTGCTCAAGACCAGGTTGGACAGTCTAGTGGAAGATGTCCTGCCCATAGCAGGGCGCTTGGACTAGATGATCTTCAAATGTCCCTTCAAACTCAAACCATTCTATGATTCTGCTTTGCAAGGTTAATTTGTAACAGGATAGAGCCACCAGACTCTTAAATAGGAATACTGAAATATAATACACAGAGTGAACTTCCCATGCCATGCCTGAATTACGATTACTGTTAAAGTCTGAAAAGTCTAACATGACTGCCATAACGTGTGCTACCACTCATCTGTACTGATACCTCTGTCATTCAGGTACCACTCAATAAGTCCCTTAACACAATGCAGTCAGAATGAAAGAAAAAAAAAAAGAAAATAATTTAAACATGATGTCTGTGTTACTGAAAATATTTTAAACAGTTTACTCTTAGCTTTTATCCCCACCAGAAAGTACAGAAATGTGTTCAGGAAAGCTCCTGCTTCCAACGTGAAACAAACAAAAGTTGATGTGACCCATTTTATTATTATTTATTTTCATATTCAAATGTTAGTCACCTTAAAGGAAAAAGAACCCTCAATATTTGCAGACCTATTGTACATAATTAACACCTTCAGTGTAAAAAAGGTTGGAATTATGCAAGGAAATAGATAACCTCTTGCTCCTCAGGGACCTCTTTCTCTTACTAGCTATAAAATAATCCAATTTTAATCGGTTTTATCTCAGTTTTCCTGAGTAAAGCACTGACGCGTTGGAAGTTACTGCAAAGAACTGTGTATGTCACCAGCATTGAATTGATACTCCCTTAAAAACAAACAAAGTCTGTTTAACACACTTCAGAGAGATCTCTTAATTACTGAGTTTTGCAGAATAGGAACATTTATGTAGTCCTCATTTTGCTTACGGATACCATTATGGGAGAGAGAAGGAGGAATATTAGTCCTACAACATTTGTGGACTGCTTTTTTTTCCCATTTTCGCAAGTGCTTTAGGTTTCACATTTTCTGAAAACCCAAACCAATACACTTCAACTAGCTCCCACAAAGTAAGGCTGTAACATGAGTTTGGAATGCTTGGATTGGTGTTTCCCTTGGTGAGTTTTATTTCTAAAATGTCCTAGTATACATGTGCGTACGCAAGCTCTCTGGAATTGAAGTAAAAGTGAAGTAATTAAGGATGCGTTTACACATTATCTGACATCAAAAGTGAGCCAGTAAGTGTTTCTAGCAGCAGAGTAAATTAGGTAAAACCTCATGTGTCCTAATTTGACTATGTAGCTTTGAGGTAATTCACTGGATAGGAAAAGCAAGCTTGAATACTTCGCAGCTCAACAGCATGAATAAAGTTTTCCAAATTTCAAAATCTTACTTTATCACAGGAACAGTAAGAAAACAATTCACACAAGTGTGCGCATCACTCATGCTCACTCCTCTGACTAGAACACAAGTTATGATCCCATACCTTTCAGCTGGTAGCTTTCCCATGGAACTTTTTTTTTCCCCAGTTTAAAAATTGACATTAACATGAATAATTTACTTCCACCTATGTAACATGTCAATCTTGCAACTTTGTATACAGCAAAAAGGAGTTCTACTGCATAGCCAAATTCTTAGGCTCCCCTTCTCTCCCTGTACTTGCATCATTACTTGGCTCATAAATACACTTTATACAGGCTGTCAAATAAGTAGGAAAGATGACATTCCAGAGACACTGAATTATGCAGGTGGCTCTGGCATTCCCATCACATCCACATAATCTTTCACTAATATTTAAAATCACAGAACATCCTGTGCTCAAAAACCATTCAGATGTAAGGCTGATCAGTAGTTTAAAACTAAAAACCCAAACCCAACAAAACAGAAGCCTCTCCAAACCAGGAAGTTAATACACATTTTAACTATCATAAATGCTATTTTAACTTAATCTATATACATAGTGATACTGTATAATCATAGAAAGAAACAAGCTTACCTGCTCTCTTATTTCTTTTAATTTTTCCACTTTCTTGAGTTTTGTCATGTATTCCTGGACTTCTTTCATACCCATATCTGTGCAAAGATGAACTAAAAATCGGAGGCCTATTTGAAAAAGCAAAACATTTGTTAAAAAAAGGCTTCCAAGCAGGTCAAACTACAAGTACACCCACCCTAAGAGAACTGGACATACAGAATGGCAAACAGTGCAAATAACTAGCAATACACAGTGACTCTAGCCCAGTATCCCTGGGCAAGTTGTGATATTTTGCAAATAACTTGACATTTTCTGTGATGCAGTGTCTATATCCATGAAGAGTACAAATACCACTTATACACGGAGAAGCATCAGACATACAAACTCAGCTGGTTCAGAATTCTTGATGTTTGCAAAGTATTTTGGAAACTGGAAAGCACAGTAATGATACTAAGTTATCACCAAGGAATCACTATCAACAACATTTTGTTCAAAACAATTTTTCAAATCCCAAGCGAATCAGAATGGTTCATTTTTTCTGTTGCCGTGGTTGATTTTTTAAAGTTTAGTATATATAAAATTAAAAAAGCCCCAGCAAACCAGACATGAAGATCGACTATAACTGCATGATGGAAGCAAAAGAACCTCTAAAAACAGTCTCCTGAAATACTATATCAAGCTCTAAAAACATGGTTGCTATTCCTATCTGTTAGCCAACATCCCTCTGAAAGAACTGCCCCTGAAGCAGAAATGAGCATGACATGACCCATTACTCTCCTGACTGTTTTCACAAGTATGTTATTTTTGTGCTGTTAGTTTTCTGCTGGTTTAGGGAGTTGAACTTGTTTACTGATCAAATAAGCATGAGAACAAGTGTAAGGAAGATGGTTGGGAGCACATGGCCAGGGAGGGATGAGTGAAGAACCATTGTTTCAGCAGCAGAAAATTTTAAATCCATTAAATTGTCTAATTTCTGCCTCCATTTTGTAAGTTGTAGAAACTACATTCAGAAAAATATTAGCATTCTAACAGGTTTACTAAATACTCTATCCCTCTGAAATGTGTGACCAACATGAACATGACATTTTGCTTGTAACTTGGAGGAGTCATACTACTGAATTTCTTTTGTACAACAGAGCTGTATGAACTGTATGACAACAGTACGATTATGTATGAGCAGTATGTTTGTTAAAGCAGAATGGTACAATTTTTTATTTTTTTTTAATACAGTGAATATTCTTCCCACATACCATGTAGAAGTGCAGCCTTCTTAATAGTGAGGCAATGTGGGATGAAAGAGGATGTTTTCCCAACCAGTACCAACCTATTTTCTACAGGGCTTAGTCATTTAAAGTACACATGTGACTGATCCTGCAAATATCTTACTCTTCAAAGTTATGTTTCCTGTAGTTTAGTTTGAAATTCTCTTTGGATTTTCCAGAGACTGGCTGACTAACTATACTTAAAAATCCAACAACAAAAACTCACCTTCCACATTCTTTTGGAAGGCCTGGCTTTGGTAAAACTTAACAATAAGATTTTCTCATACCTAGAAACTTACAGCAGGAGCTTCAACTAGCAGGGATTAGAAATAAAAATACATACATTTCATTGTAAAAAAAAAAAAAAAAAAAGAAGATGAAATAAATCGTATAGTTATAAAACTTAGGAAGTATGTATGAGTAAGAACTCAACCAATCCACTACTACAGTTAAAGTTTATTTTCATTTCTTTTCTTCAGCATTACCTTAGTATTTCTTAAATCATGCTTTAGTGTTGTCACATAAAACATGCAGCACTACCATGAAAAAAATGTTAGTTCATTAAAATATTTTTGTATAAAAAATACTTCCATCATACAATTACTAACACACATGTTCAATGTAACAATATTTCCTCTGATAATTGTACCACTCAATGAACTTACATTCAATGTTCTCTGGGAATTTTCTGTGAATGACTTTGTATTTCTCTAGAGCTTTCTGGTAGTTACCTGCAAACAAAACAAACATCTCCTACCCACATATCCAAACATAAAAAAGAACAACTTATGAGAAATTGATAGTCATAAATTTAATGATGTTTAACATCACTTCATCTTTTTAATACGAGTACATGATTTAATATTTAATACCAAATATGATAAAACCAAACTTAACATTCTTTAATTACTAACAATTAAGAGCATCTGAAAAAAGTCCAAACTACTCTGCAAATAATAGCATTAATTAAGAGGAGATTCCTTATTTTTGCCCTTTTTTGACCTGCCTCTAGGACCCCACTGTTGTATGAACCATCTGCTAGACAAGCTGTATCAAACATACCAGGGCTCATCTGAGACTGCATATGTACGGATTGGTCAAATAGGAAGGTGTACCAGCTGAGCTCTGCCTGTCCATCCTTGCATCAGAATACTAAATGTGCCTCTCTCTTTTGCCCAGATCTGGTAGTAAAGTAATTATTCTTTAGAATTTTGCCTTCAGTTTTGGCTTGGCTTGATCATGATGGAAAGGACTGACAGATCCTGTAAATCTAAAACCTCATATCCATAAAATATCTGACAATAATGTTTGTTGAGCTATCACTGGTTTTATTTTCCTAGTGTGAGGTACAGATCAAACTGATCTGTTATGTGTTAACACGATAAGCTGGGAATTTTGCCAATGAGACACAAATGAACTAAAAAGCAGCCAAAACCATTGTGTTTCTTTGCTGGGAAAACAGTTAATCTGTCTAGTTTTGAGTGGTGCTGACTGTTCCTAATTCACTGGCTTCCCTAGGTCCTGTTCCTTTTCTCACTGTTGTATTAAATATCTGAGCAGAGTGAGAAAATGCACTTATTTATTATGGAAGTCTGCTTTGCAAAGGCCTAAAGAAGCATAAAGAAGAGTGATAAAATCAGAAAGCAAGAAAAGAAGAGTATCATTTACATTATCAAGTGTCTTGAATGTATTTTAGGTGGTGAAAAAAACCCAGAAAGATTAGTCTCTTTCCATTTTGCTTACTGGTGTATTATATTCCCAGTAAGAAAATACAGCACATTAAGAGTGTTTTTTCTTTGTGTAATGTAACTACTATTTTAATATTGAAAAATTATACCTGCTGTTGAAAAGGAATAGGAAATAAGCAAATTTAAAACCTAATTACTTATGTTAGATCAGACAGTAGTATAATTACATTGAAAAGACTTCTATCAGATAATTTATGCTGTACTGTCGTCTTTATTTTACTTATTTAATAGCCATGGGCCAAGATACTTTCCACTAGACCAGGTTGCTCAAGGCCCTGTCCAACTTGGCCTTGAACACTTTCAGGGATGGGTCAGCCACAACTTCTCTGGGAAACCTGTTCCAGTGTCTCATCACCCTCATAATAAAGAATTTCTTCCCAGTATGTACCCTCTTTCAGTTTAAAACTGTTGCACCTTGTCCTGTCACTACAGACAGTGGCAAAACATCTCCTTCTTTCTCACAAGTCCACTTAACATATTCCCCAGGCTTCTCTTCTGGAGCTGAACCACCCCAACTAATTACAAAAACAATGTTACAAATGTTGCAGGTCAAAGGAGGTGATCCTGCCCCTCTCCTCTGCTCTTGTGAGGCCTCACTTGGAGTATTGTGTACAGTTCTGGTGTCCTCAACATAAAAAGGACATGGAGCTGCTGGAGCAAGTCCAGAGGAGGGCCACGAGGATGATAAGAGGACTGGAGCACCTCCTGTATGAACATAGGCTGAGAAAGTTGGGGCTGTTCAGCCTGAAGAAGAGAAGGCTGTGTGGAAACCTCAGAGCAGCCTTCCAGTATCTGAAGGGGGCCTACAAGGATGTTGGGGAGGGACTCTTCATTAGGGACTGTAGTGGTAGGACAAGGGGTAATGGCTTTAAACTTAAACAGGGAAATTTAGATTAGATACAAGGAAGAAGTTCTTCACAGTGAGGGTGGTGAGGCACTGGAATGGGCTGCCCAAGGAAGTTGTGAATGCTCCATCCCTGGCAGTGTTCAAGGCCAGGCTGGACAGAGCCTTGGGCGACATGGGTTAGGGCGAGGTGTCCCTGCTCATGGCAGGGGGGTTGGAACTGCATGATCTTAAGGTCCTTTCCAACCCAAACCATTCTATGATAAACCTACAACCAATTACAAAAAAGTTACAAAACTTACCACTTCTCCTGTAGCAACTGGCAACCATCAGCTGCCACTTCTCTTGTGTAGGTCTGCATATAAATAAATTAAAATTATGCAGTCTGTCAAACAATGAATGAGCTAAATCATCTGCAGAGCATTGGTAAAGATCTACTATTAAACTACTTTTAATTTTTTTCACCCAACATACTGCCTTCCAAGGAAGAATTTAGCCTGCTTAGTTCACACACAGTTTGCCCTTGCATCACATTCCTGTGTTCAGGCCTTGATGTCATTCACTTGTGGTCTTACGTTACAGTCTCTCTCCTGGTCTCCTGATTCTATGCACCAGACACAATTAGTTGAGCTCACATGTGAATGACTAATCTTTGTCTGAGGTACAGAACCATGCAATGGGGGAGAACAAAATGCTAAACCATATTCTGAGAAGAAAGTCTCACCAGTAGGGTCCAATGCACACCCAAGGCATAGATCCCTGCCAGGAAGCACACTCACCACTTACCGCTTCAGCCTCTGGCTTCTGCTGTCATTGCCTTGATGCCCTAGCTGCTACCTGTCCTTCTCTTTTTAGCACGTAATGGTGATAGATATGGTCAGAGAAAATATGTGAAATGTTTGAGTATTTACAACAAAACTGTTGGACTCCTTCCTCATTCTTATCAAGATAATGTGATCATTAGTGAATTTTCATGTCAACATTGTAAGGATGCTCTGTAAGTCAAAGCACTTTTAACACGTGGATAACAACTGAACAGTAGCACATCCCAAAAGCACTATATGCTAACGTTTTCAGAATAGTTTTGTACTTAATCCTCTTCAGTTTTCCCCTCCAGTCACAGCACAGGCCATTTTTAACTCTAAATAATCTATTTGCCTGGTAGTTGCCAAACAGGCTTATGAAAGACAGCTGCTTCACCTTTTTTAGTTTCAGCTGAATATGTCCCCTGCAAACAATGCAGGCAGCCAAGCATGAACCATAATAAGGTTTATTTTGCAGTTCAGTACAAAAATTCTAGAGAGAATAAATTGTCAGCAGCCAGAATTAGCTGCACAACTCCTTTTATTCATCATAGATTTGTGCAGGCTGGTAAAATGTAAAATAAGAGAAAATGATTTCTCAATTCAATGTCTAACATGTTATCTTAGATTGCAAATTACAATGTAATTATTGTGATTAAAACACTGCATATACTAAACAAACTAAAAAAGTTAAACTAAAAAATGCTGGTCATGGTTAAAATAAACTTACAATTTTCAAATGTAACTTTATTTACAATTAGTAGCAAATTATAACCCAACATTCATGTTTATCAATTAGCATATCTAGACTCTATTTTTAATACCAAATAAACAGAGAAACATCTATGTTCAGTTATCTACTATTAAAAATCTCAGCCCCCAGAGAAATAATTTCTCTACATTACAGATAGATTACAATTACAAATAATAATAAAGAATTTCATATGTCAATTATTCGTAAGTACTTTACAATCCACATACTTCATGTTTCATGCATGGAATGAGTGCAACATGAAGCATAAAATATTTAGATCTTTGCCAAAACAAGATTGTGAAATAAACCTTTTTAGTTTCAGCTGTTTCTTTCCAAGGTTTCTAAGGCCATGAATGCCAGCATATGCAATCTCATAGCTTGACTAAAATATTTTTCAAGGTGGCCAGTATTTATGAATAAAAGAATACTGGCAAACCTGTGAACTGTGATTTCTGTGAACTGTCTCCAGTGTATTTTCATCTAATCTACAGTTGTATTTCTTTATAATCATACCACAATTTGGGTGAAGTCTTCATTTTCCTATTTATTTTTGTTTCAATTTTAATTGTTGTTTAAACCTCATATTATCTCTTCTACGACTAACGTCTACTCTAACTCAAGCCCTTTCAAAAGCAGAATTACCATTTTTTACTGAACTTCTAATAAGCTATTCATAGTACAACCTCTCCTTAATAATATTGTACAAATTTTTGTTCACATCTTGTTCATGCATGTCTTCTAGATTCACAGAACAAAAAGAACGTCAAATCTTAGATCATCACAAGACAAGCAATAACCGAGTTTGTTTAGCTTGATTTTAAATAGGTTTCTCAAAACACAAAATAGAGAGTAGAGTGAATTTTAATTGCATTAATTTTGTTTGGTCTATTAACATTAAATTCTTCATGAACATATAGACAAATACTTGTTTTCATATAAAAAGAACATATGGATGTCTTTTTAGAATTCTGCTTAAACTCTGGATTACAGATTTAAGTTTGACCCAATTTTTGTTTGTCATATTCTGCTAAGGGACAATATCGGCAATTAAGTTGCTGAACTGAACTCAAGATACATCAGATATCTCTATCAGGATCAATTTGATCTGCCAACTTATTTTCACTGACCATTGGTAATTCTGCACTGCACATTTTTGCTTACTTCTACACCTTATTTGTCATATCCTTTCCATGGAAGTAGAAGTTATCTTAAAAGCAGAAATGCAGCAAGAACTGCTGAAAGATGCTTTGATCTAAACCATCAAATCCTCACCACATGATAAAATAATGGAAAGGAAATATTCCACATAAAGCAACAGAAAAGGAAGTCTTGGTGGCTTAGGAGAGCTGTTCCCCGCTTTGTATCTGTATTTAATGGCAGAGGATAGAAAAAAGAGATTCTAACACCTAATATTATCTTGGGCCCAATGGAGAATCTTACTTAACATTGAAATTGCACAGTAACAGTAAAAACATGCTGTAGATAAACAGAAAGTTGAGAAAATTAAATAATATCCCAAATATTCTTAACTTCAGTATTTATTTACTGTATTAAAATTATCCAACTAATTTATCTCTAGGTATACTTACGAATGTCTAATCACAAAATATTAGAGTAGGCATAAAATAACAATTACTTACAGGATAAGTGCTGCTCTTTCAAAGTACTCAATGGCTTTTTCACAAAACTGGGTGTCAATGTAATAGGCTCCAAGCCATTCAATGACCTCAATGTTTGAAGGGAAATACCGGTATGACTGACAAAATAGGAAAGGTGAAAGAAACACAATTTTAGTGATAAACAACATCTTTGTTACTTCTGGAATATCTTACTCAAGTGTTTAATTCTCCAGATGCCAAAACCATGCAATAGATGAATGGAAGTAGTGTGCTATAGTTAAGTAATCCTGAAGAAAAAAAAAAAAAAGAAAAAGGCATGCCAAGTTTTCTAATTACAAAATGCTTTTTAGAAGTTACCTGAGATGAGTCTGTCACATTTTCCACCCAGCCTTATTTGAAAACTATTATTTTAAATAGTTTGCAACAGCAAAAATGTTTACTTACATCATGTCTACATTTGAGTAAATTACCCAGAACATTAAACAATGCTAACTAATACGTGTACAATTCCACACTCTAATCAGTCTGCTGGAAAACTCACTTAAAAGCATTCTTTTCATCAAAATATATTATGTACGTAAATAACAGTTTCAGCTTTTTAGAAGTTCCCACTGAAACAGGCAACAAAATTACCATCAAGCACAACTCTCCACCAGTATTCAGGCTGCAACACAACCTTTGGTCATCCTCACTTTACACAGATGAAAAGAACTCTCAGATTGCAGCAAAGCAACTTCCTGTCTTATTCCTGTTTCTAAAACAGACTAATCTCTACAAACTAAACTACAGACAGTACTATAGCTGCTTTGAACTGAGAGATGATGCCGATCTTTAGGCAACTGCATACACATTTAGGAACTGAAATACATCATATATATGTATCTCCATATCCACTATACAGATATAGCTTCCAATGAACACAGTTATGTTACACACCTTTAAAATTAAATGTATGATATCTATTCTTTATTTAATCTCAGACTACATTTTAAATTAAAATTGTTACAGTTCAATGTAAACATGAAAGTCTGAGGTCAAATACCATGTGGAAACACCAGCTATGTGTTTCCTTAGGATCCAATTTAGAAATGTTAAATTTTGTCAACTGTCCCTCAAAATTTCTCTTCCCCTACCCCCTGTTTTTTGGATTACATTTTTAAAGGTTTAAATAAAAGTTTAAATTAATTAATTGTTAATTTGATATAGGAATCTATGGCAAAATTTTCCTGAAGTATGACAAAGTGCATTGGAAAAGCAATAAAGAACAAGTACCTCATAGTAATAATGAAAAGCTTGGGATTTATCCCCTTCATTATCATATAATTTCCCTAGCTTTGAAAGTACATGTGGATCAGTTGGTACTACACTGATCAACTGCAGGAGCCACTCTATGGCTTGATTGGGATCTCCCATGATCTCATATCTGTGTTTTCTTCAGTCAAGGACTGATGCTGATGATATTTTGATTTACTCAGAATTTCTACTACTTTACATAATGTGATCCATATGCTGGACAGATACACCAATCATCGCAGTATGGAGATACACTGTCTTTTCTACACATTGTTTTCATAATTTCAGTTGTATCATAAAGTATTTTTGTTATGCAGGAAAGAGAGAAATATTGGAGAGGCTTTGGCTGCTTTCTCACCTTAAAACCACTTTGGGCTTGGTTCTCCTCTCTCTCTGTCACTAATTTTACTTTGACTTCCTCTTTTATAAGAATGAAGTGTGAGGACCAGGTGATCTATCAATAGCCTTTACAACTTGGTTAGTTTCTCATAATACATTATTTTGTCCTCAAGTAAGTGGTCAGGTAAAACTGCTATCCTCAAGAACAGACTTTTGCCTGCAGTGAGATTTTCTGCTGTATGTCTAAGCAGCACAGCACAGATAGTGTAGGATGCTGGTTCAGAGAACAGAAGCAGCTTCAGCTGTAATTAGGCCTACAGTATGCTCTCCCCTCCTCTGTCACCCTTAGCAGCTCAGACCTCTGCAGCAATGTGAGCTGGAGCTGCTGCCCAACATGTTTTTTCAGTTTCTGCTGCACCCTACCCTTCATGGAGAAAGCTTGCAAGTATTGGCAGAAAGCAGTTTTACATAGCAGTGGAGCAGAGAAATTCTTCCCAGATGGGAGCTGGGAGTTGTAGGGCCATTTCTGTTGTTGTAAAGGAGCTATATAAGGAATAGAGATCACAGCCCCTTTTTGTCTTTTTGGAGGTTCCTTATCTTACTAAAGCATATTTTTACTACCTTCACTATTCTTACAAGTGTAGTACTCTGGGGAGGATTTTATGATGGCCTGCACATCCTCAGAAGCATTATTAAAGAAATTCGGTGTGTAGAGTATCACTGGTGATGTGCAAAGCCAACCCCTTCCCTCCTTAGCTTTTCAACCTGTTGAGCTTTTGCAGTGATGGGAGACAGTTGTTTTTTTAAACATACAACAACTTGTCTGAAAACAGCTTTCAGAACAGAACTTCACTTTCATTAACTATATTATTTTTTTCTGAATGGGTTTACTCAATTGTGCTTACATCTGTCACATTATTTTTGTAATAAAATTAGCAGCATTTTAAATACTCCAGGACACAGTTTAATACTAAGTGTAAATATATTCCCTGCTATGTGCACAGTCTTAATGTATTTCTTCACTTGTTCCACTGGAAACGTCCAAGAAGGTTCTCAGCTCTGTTCTCATTTTCACAGACATCAGAGAATGAATCTGTGCATGACCATCCTAATTATAATGGACACTACAGTAAATTTCTAAGTCATCATGTCATGATTGATATGCTTTATATCAGATTAAATGAATTTACTAAAACCACCATCCCTTATCATAATCCAGAAAAAGATACATGTTTGCTATCTGGTGAAGGACTTGAGCGCTATTTCGAAGGATTGCATGGAGTTTCAGAAAACAATCCAAAGCTTCATCTATTCTGTTTAACTTCTTGTATGTTAAACCTAAAAAAATAAAGGTTACAGTATTACTGCAATGAGAAAAAGATTACTTTAGCATATTAACTGACAGAATAACCAAAAGAAATGCAGTAGGAACACGGTACTCAGAGGCAGTGTAACTGCCTTGGCATTGACAGACTTTATTTGTGAGAGCCATGCTTACTATTCTTACCAGCTAGTATGACTTACCAAACTGACAAACACAAGGAACACAAACTTAATCAAAGACCAAGAACACATGCAATCGCACTTTTTGAAAAAGATAAGCAAGGGAAGCAGGGGGAGGGCTTTTACAGGGGAATGACTCTGATCATTCAATAATGCTAAAACTGGTGTACTTTTAGTTGATAGTAGAAACTTTTATCTTCAAAATTACTTAATCAGCTGCAGTTACTAGTTGATGTTGTCAACACTGGCTTTTTTTTTTTTTTTTGCAAAACAGATAGAAAGTAAAAATTAACACCTTGCTATAGTATAAATAACTGAATAGAGTAATAATAATTAGTTTATATTTCTATACAAGAAAACTTTGAAAGCTAGATTCTTAGAAACACTAGTGTTACTTACAGACAAAGATAAATCCCAAAAGCACCTTTGGCTTACCAAGATTATAAAGTGCTTCAGTGCATGAGGAATCGTTCCCAAGAGCTTCCTTATAAAACTCAGCTGCTTTTTCATAGTCTCCTTTTGCAAAAATAGTATTTCCTTTGTTAGTTAAAGCTGCTGGATTGTACCTATCAGCAATTACAGCTAAATCTGCATAGTTAGCTGCTTGTGCCAATTCATTCTCCTACATGAACAAAACAAACATTGTATTAGTCATTTGACAGTCAATTTTCTTGCAGCTGTGTCTTCTTACACTTGGTGGAATTTCAAAAGATTGAGGATGAAAAAAAAAATAAATTCTTCAGTCCTAAAATATTCTGTACATATTTGCATAAGGCAGATCATGTCTTTCTAGTTTCAGAGAACTTAATATGAGAACGAGACGTGTTTTGTCCCATTCAGTTTTCTTTGCAACAAAGCAGTATTTCTAAAAAAACCCCAACCCTAACAAACAAAACTCCCCCAAAAAGCCCCAAAACCCAACCAACAAAGCAAAAAACAAACAAAAGCCCACCACACAAAAAACCACCCCAAAATAAATTCCCATACTCTACAAAATTCATACACAATCTCACCTGCCTAAGCTATATAGCTACATACATCCCATGTTCCTGAAGTTCAGCCAGGGTCTTCAGGACCTGAGGCTTAAATGCAGCTGCTGTGCTTCTGCACAAAACACACTGCAGGCATGCTTCTGGGGCCTGGGGCTCAATTTCACTCTTCCTCCCAGCAATAGGATACAAAATGACATGTTCCAAACTTCAACTACAGCCAGAACCAGTGTTCCAGAGTTAACTCCTCTACATACAGATTCTTGTTTACAGAGATTCAAAGACACAAAAATTGCTACAAACATACAGAAGCTGCTACATAAACTGCAGGTCTTAATTGGTTTTGTTGAAGCAAACACTTACCAAATAATAAAGGAATGAAAGGTTTGTTGCTGCTGCACTCTTTACATTGCTATCCTTTTGCTCAAACATTTTTAAAGTCTCCAGTGCCTAGAAGTAATTTGGAAACAACTCACTTACATACATTATAGTTACTAGAGCTTGTAAGACACTCTTGTAAGCATGTACATGCAGAAGTATATATGTACTAAACACAATCTTGGTCACAAAATTTCAAAACTATTGGCTACTTACTACTACTTCAAAATTTAGATGAGATATGGCTACCTTGAAGTACACAAGTATCTGACAATTCTATGCATACAAAACACAAGTTTATATTATCTGCATTTAATCTAGTCAACTAATTAAAATTCTCATAACTCTCTCTTTAAGTGAACACAAAAGCATTGACATTAAAACTCTTTAAAAAGCTAAAAATGTACATGCTATATAAAAAATATGCAAGACATTGTAGGATTAGATTTCAATTTGCAGTTGTTTCACTTAATAAGATGATGACTCCTATCTAAGTTTAGGAAGTACTCAAATGTGAAGACTGAGATGAGATTTGTTTTAAAGACACTTCTACATGAAAACTAAATTTCGTAAACTTCAAAATAAAGACGTTTGTGGACAAAAAGTAAACAAATTTATAGCTAATAAACCATCAAAGAAGCTTTGAAATAAAAGGCAGCTTTTTTCACTGACTATGTGATAACATTTTTAACTGCAGACTACATTAAGAAAGTCTGGTCTTTTTACACTAAATATTTATATTAACTACACCAACTGTTAGAATATCACAGTGAGCCCAGTTCCATCATCTACCACAACACAGATGTGGCAACCTCAATTTAGCCATCAACATTAGCAATTCAAAAAGTTTCCTTCTTCCTTCACATGAAACCTAAAGCTGCTGTTTACATATCAAAGTGAAGGCATGATACTGTATGTGGAATGCCAACACAAACAAAGGAAACAAGTCTTAATTGACTGCCATACATACTGTTTTTACAGATGCTTTACACAAAAAACATGACTGTACTAAAGATGTGTAAAATGACAAAGTATATACAGCTAGATGCAGTTCATTGATTTGGTCAGCTATATTCCAACCAAGAACTATGAACTACTAAAGATTATAATATTCTCTTAACAGTAGGAAATTCTTTAAAGAAATACACCAATTTCAATCAAGAAGAGCATTTCAAAAGTTAGACTCTAGATCTTGTGGTCTCTGAAATCTAAGACTTTGATGTAATAATGTTAAACCTATATAGATAGTTGTGATTTTCTCCCAGAACGGAATGGTCCCAAATACTTACAGATGAAACACTACTATAACAGAGATACTCTCCTCTTAAGCAAAGACTCAATTCTTCATGGAATTAAATTTTAGGAAACTTAGAACTATATATAGTTCAAAGGCTCTTTCTGAAAAGCTATTTCCCATTGTAGCTGATTTGTTTACCTTTGCTTTGACTGCTAAATGGAACCTTTGACAATAAAGATTAGAGTGGAAGTAAACTCTTTTTCATGTATAATGAAAAGTCTGTATGTCTCCGAACTCTGTTCACTTACTGGCAAATTATGTTGCAGGTCCCTTGAACCATTTCAGTAATAACAAGTCCTAGGATGAAAATCCATAGCAATACTGCTTTTGTTCTTGCAAAATAGAAGTGTTCTCACTGTACCATCAGCTGAATTTGTATTTTTCTAAATAACTTCTAACTTTTTAATCCCAACAATAATGATTAGATTCAAGAAGCAAAACACAGACTGTCCAAATTATTCTTTGTGACATGTTTCCAATGTTACCTAAATCATTCGCTTACAAACTTCAAAGCAGCTTGCCTCACCCAAGCACGGTCTGCAAGAGATGATATGGAGCTGCATGGCTAACCTGCAGAATTTTGGTTTTAAATTAATTTTCAAAGTTTTTCTTTGAAACTAAAAAAAACCATTCTAACATCTAATACACAAACCCACTTAATAATAAAATAGAACCTAGATATATTATGGTAATTTCCACTTTTTTGGCTAGGACTGTTTTCAAATATCATATTAATTAAGACAAGTACATAGTTAAGCCCATTATAGTTACAGCAGAAATCTACTTAAGTTCTTGTTTTCGAAACACAATAAAACTTTCGACCTTGAAACTGAGTACTTTATGAAGTTTCCATTCTTGTTCTTCAGCCAAAGGTGTGTTGAGCAGGTGGTGAGTTAGTACATACATGAACAACAGACAGACAGGATGAATACAAGTGGCAGCTGCAGTTGGATTGGAACCAAAAGACTCTGCAATCACCATTCTGCAGTCCCACTCTAATATTAAGTAGTTCCAGTGCAGGTTAGAGGTCTTCTATCACATAATGAAAATAAAAAGACCATCTTCTCCACTTACTCCTAACTTCCAACACCCTTCCCTCTTCCTCCAATGGAGTACTCCACAGAAACCTCACCAACAATCTCTATATGTCATTTTACCTCTGAGAATTGTTGGTTGGTTTTTTTTCCATTGTTGGTTTTAGCTTGTTTTTTTAACCTATACTGGATACCAACTGGAAATTACAAAGAATTACCGTCAGAATACTAAATTCTTGAGATCATGTAACTCTTTACCTAGCTGCAACACTCTTACCCTTAATAAGTTATCATCAACAAAGCTACTAGATTTTCCCCAATTTTTCCAAACTCTTTAACTGCTTCCTGATCACAGAAAAGCTATCAGTCAGACATGCAGTATAATAAAGAATAACTCTCTTGTTGTATCTACAGGGAAGGAAAAGAGGATAGGACAGACAGGAGGAGTAAGAGCTGCTCAGGAAACCAGAAGAGCTTAAATATGGGAAAGAAAAGTTGGCTAAAGTTAAGCAAGTGGCCTTGTTTGCAGCCCTCCAAGCTATGGGAAAGTGAGGGACTTAGAAGATGAGAGAGATATGCAGCTTCAGCTGTAATTTTGCTGCACATGATCTCTCATACTTCTTTCCACACCTGCAAACCCAGGGGTTTCTATATTTCTTCTTATTTATTCAGCACCGCTACTATTGAATGTACCAAACAGTGCATGTTGGAAGGAAATTGAGCAAATCCTTCAGATATCTAAGCTTATTGTTCAGATGAAGTTGTTTTTCAACTGCTCCCATCTCAAACCAAGCATTTTTTCACACACACACACACACACACACACACACACACACACAAAATAAAAATCACATGAGAGTTTTGACGAAACCCTGGTATTATACGTTATAAAAATTTGATGAAGAGCAAAAAAATTCACTTGTCTTAAAAGAAAAAACCTTAGAAGAAAACTGCACGTTCACCTAGATAATGACAAAAACTTAAATATGGTAAGTTGTGGTATTAATTTATATGCATACATTGGCAATTTATATGCATAGAAAAGGGAAGGTACAGTTAACAGCCTGATGTACTTATTAGCAAGAGATTGGTGATGATTTTTAACATGAAGGCAGTTCATAAAATTCATTGACAGAAATGTCTCTAATTAATGACTGGTGATTCATCCTATGCCTCTGCTTTCCAGGGTGCCAATCTTTTATAAAATATGCAGAACTGCCCAAGCTCCAGAGCAGATGCTTAATTTAATTCCAGTTCATATTGCAATGGAAGGATAGGAGAGCTGACTGAAGTTCAAGGTCAGATTATAATATTTTAGGGAATGCTGTAGTACATATGTAGCAATGAGAATTCCGTAACATAAAGAATACTTATGAAGTGCATCTGCATGTATTTTGGTACTATAGTCAACCTAACTGAGAGAAAAGTTCAGCTCACACTAATAAAAACACTTCCACAATGATTAGCAACATGCCTTCTAGGCTCGATTGACTGTAATGACTACAGTTCCACTAACTGTAAGGACAGCTTGAACACCCAGGGAAGATAATTAACTTTAGGAGTCGTAATTTTGACATGAACTGCATTCACTATAACTTCTGTGGCAGAAGTTTCATTTAGATAAAACTTTTGCCAGTGCTTTTATAGTTGTTCTACTTCACAGCATCAATCTGATTATTATGTTCGCATAAGTCATTCCTCCCTCCCTGAAAAATATGCTATGGCTAACAAAGATATCTTTGCCAATACAGTATTAAAAAGTAGTAATGTGAAAAGCTACTATACCTGGTTAAAATCCTGCTGCCTCAAGTAAGTAGTGGCTTTATTTATTTCCAGGTCATTGGCTAACTCTACATATTGGGAAGCTTTTACTGCTTCAACACACCTGCAGCAGAAAGCAAGCCATTACCAAAATGCAGCTGTGCAAATATCAACTTAAGTTACAGACTTTTGCAGCCAATTTGCTTTCCAAAATGAGTTGTTCCTAACTATTCTTTCTTCACAGAGGCAAAAAGCACTTTGAGTAAAAATATCTGGGGGGGGGGGGGGGGAAAAAGCAAACCTGTTGTGTTCCCCTAACCTACCTTAGGAATACAATCTCTGCACTCACTTCTTTTTGGGTCAGTTGCCTAAATATCATGTTATTTTCCACCACTGAGTGATACTTGGTGTCAGATATTGACTAAGATGATTTTTCAAACCATCTTCATTGGATACATACTATCAGTTGACTTTTCAAACCTTATATCCTGTTGCATACCCTTCCAAGCCCATAAAACAGCACTGTGGACAAAGCCAGAGACTGCAGATTGTGTCCCTAAGCTATATAATAATAATAAAGTCATAATAATTAACCTCTTCCTGGTCATCCCCCACTTACTTTTGGCTTAGGGTCTTCTGCAAAATGAGGGTAGAACAGAACACAGCACACAGTTCACATGTTCATTCACAGACACCATCTTCCCGGGTTTGATGTGGTATACTTTAAAATTGCCTAGTCATTTGAAGCATGAACTTTACTTATTGTACACATATACTGTTCTCTCAAACTGGAATTAAGCACACTAGAGGAACGACTTTGTGATATGCTTCTCAGTTCTTTCCACCTTTCTTTTTTTTTAGTGGTGGAAAGCCATCTTCCTTTCTTCTAATAGTTGGCTAATTTGCCAACAAGTTTAATTTAACAAACTGCCTGCTGCTGTAATTGGGTTGGCTTGTGGACAGTCTCTGTACAAAGTATAGAAATGCCTTTTGATGTTGGAGGAAACATTATATTGACAAAAATAGCAATTTCTACAAAGACATCTGTAAAAAAAGAAAATTCAAAAAACAGTTTTCAGCTGTTACTGTTAACATCTTTTAACCATAACATGTAATGACATCCAACTATCCAATTGTTCCTTATAGAATATGACAGAATAGTCCCAAGATTATATCACATTTTAAGTAAGAACTTATGAAATCCAAAGATTATTTGTCCTCACTTTATTTTTGTAAATAAAATTAATCTGATTAAAAGCACATTTAATACTCAGAGGACTCATAACAAAGCGTAGCATTTGGAAAACTAACTCATGCTGGTAGCTGAATTTCTTCACTGGGCCTGAATATCTCAGCTTAGAAGAATGGAGAGTAAATCTGTCCTGATATACACAAAACAATCCCACACATCTCACCAGAAGTTGTTTAGTCAGCCAGAACAGATATCAGAGTGGTTTACTTCATGCCAAGTATTTTGTGGATAGCACTAAGAAAAATGAGTATCTGACAATCTTTTCCAGTTTTCTTGAACAAAACCCAAAATACAGACCAAATAAGTTATAAAGCAGCAAGCTAGTTTTCACAAGACATACTGCTTAAGTTCTGTAAGTCAGAATGGCAACATTAGGGAAATTGTAAGTCTAATGATTATTAAACCATCAAACACCACCTTGTGGACTCCAGCAGACTATACATGCCTGTGTCAAAGATTAAAAGCTTTAATACTGAATTATAATTATAGGACATGTAAAATTTTAAAATAATCCTAACTGGGAAAAAACAAAAACCAAACCAAACCAAAAAACCCAAACAAAAAACAACAACAACAACAACAAAAAAACCCCCCACACAAACAAAAAAACCCCACCACAAACAAAACCCCAAACAAAACCAAAACAAATAAGTTCTCTTTTCGCACCAAATCTCCTTCACTTCCCAAAACTAAGCATACCTTTCAGTAATGTTGTGGCTGCAGATACACAACATTCATTTGCATATATGTTATTTTCCAATATTAATATTAAAAATACTAAAAATATTAAATTAAGTCGATATAACAGAAAACTAAATACTAATTAAAAATAAATCCTGAAAATCAGTTTTATACTGTCCTTAACAGGAATTGTGTCTATTTTATTTTGTTTCAAAGAGAAGAGTATTCTGCTGTAGGAAATACAACAGAAAGCAAAAGCTAAGCTGCAAATTGAAAAATATAGTGGATTCAGAAGTCAAAATGGTAAACTGTATCAGCAGCCTATCAATGTATACACTTGTATACGTGTTTAAGAAACAGTACAAAAAGTTTAAAATTTATATTAAGTTTAAACTTAATGTTTATAAATGAAATGCAAATAAATCTTTCTAATAATATTTTGATAACAGTGTTTTATATAATGGCTCTATGGAGTAATGAAAACTTCTAACGCTCCCCAAGTCTTCATAATGCTATCTCCAAACTTACAGCACAGAATAGTGATCATTGCTTTCTGCACAGCATTTGTTTGTGGAGACTTTTAAAAGTTCTTCAGGACTCAAACTGGTTTTTCAAATTCAACTGAATTTTAAGAAGCTCTTTTTGTGCTAATACAGAACAGTTTAAAATGTATAATTAACAGCTGAGTTTCAATAATAAATGAAATTTATTTTTAACACAGAATAGACTCTAATGCTTTGGTTTGTTCTTCTCCACAGCATTATGAAGGCAAACTGAAAATAGGCTGGACACTATGTTTGAGATGTGAAGCAAACTATGTTTCCCAGGCTGTTTATTTGTGAATCTGGTTTCATAACCAGAATACAGAGAGAGTAGCATATAGTTTAGACACAAAAAACCCCACTTGACTCTTACCAGTCATAGCCCACTGCAAAAGATGTCTCAATTACTGGTGCAATGAGTTTAGCAGCTGTCATGATATATTCCTCTGCCATGGATTTCCTAAAAAAAAAACAAAAACAAGGCAAAGAAGACAACTCCAACACGTCACCATTTCAAAAACATGTACAGAAAAAATAACCAAGTCTTGTTCTTGCTTCTTCCTGTACTCAGGACAATCTTAGAAGTTAATCTAACCGGTCTCCTGACACTGTTCTGTATCTTGATAAAGCTCTCAGTTTTCCTGTTTTCCTTTCACTGCACACAGTAGTTGTATTTTTAAAAAAAAAACAAAACAACAAACCACGAAAAGAAAAAGCAGCCAAACAAAAAACCCACAACAAAACAGCGCTGCAAGTTTTAAGTAATTTGGGGCAGATCTTCTATTGTAGTGCAGTACACTAAACTGAGTGATCCAACCAGTTTTTCCAAGTGTGCTCTTTCCTAAGAATCACAAGTACACTTTTATAACAAGTGCTGCAGACACCTGAGAAGACTGATAATACTTTCAGGAGCTAAAATCTATGGCACCACAGTCAAGAAGAATAGACTCCACCATTACCTCTCACGTTCCATTTGTCCTAAGCTGTCATTTTTAATAGCTTCGATGAGTAGATTTGTATGTGGATCATCCTGGAGGAGAACAAAGCAACTGCAGATTATGCCAGTATATATGCATTTTAATTATTCTATAGAAAATATGACTAAATATAAGTTGATGCAAATTACATAGCTTCAATTTGAAGTAGTTTTCTAACCCCCAAATCTGAAATCTGGCATTACAACTACTTTAATCCTGTTTTCCTGCTCATTTATGTGATCATAATTCACAGTAGGGTTCTTACTAGGTGTAGTTAATATCATGGGAAGGCTGCAAATCACAGTGAGAATACTCACACGCTTAGAAGCAAGAGCATCCTTAAGCATTTGCTGAACTGCAGCGGTATGAGGACCTGTGCTATCTTTTCATCACAGTAACTCACAGTCATCTTGTGGTTTCTATCACAGATCTCTGTTAGTTCTAAAAGAACTAATGCAAGTATTCTGGGTAAGCACCCCTTCCTCATTTATTGGGGATAGATCATAGATTTACACAAAATAAAAACCAGAAGGAAACTTTGTGATCTTTTTTAACCTCTTCATAACCAAATACAGAATTTGGAATGTTAAAACTGTATCTTGCCTACCCTTATCAAGAACTTCTACAGTCTAAAGCTTTTCTTCCAATGGATAATCTTACATAGTCTTCAATTGATTTAAGTTCTTAATGACCCTTACTATACACGATAAATTTTATATATATATACACATTATATTTTAAAACATAAGAAAAACTATGAATATTAATATATGCTTAATCTATTAAATTTTATTTGCTTATGCTAGGACAATAGGAAGCAACAGCTACTTTTAAGCTGCAAATAGCTGGAAGACTAATTATATCTTTAATCTTTAGGACTGAAAATGGAAGCTTTGCATCATTGGGAAAAAAAAAAAAAAATATTGCTAAGAGAATATAAAGGGCTTGCCTCGATCTTTCTATAGAGAACCTTTCAAAGAAGGATCCTAAACCTATTAATTACTTTTTCCTGTCTTTAACATCATGAGCTGCTGGTTTCATGGTACAAAGGAAGATCAGTTTCCAAACAAGTCTAATAAACTGAAATAACATCTTTGAACTTTCTTCTGTAAGATAACACCATGGTATTTCAAGTTTTATGAACACTTATTAATAAATGAGTGTTAATTTATTAACATTCATTTTGAGATAACTTGCATTAATTCACTAATTGCTTTGCTCCCTTTATTTTGCTTATAAATATTTTATAAAATTTTATATGAATAAAGGAAGTAAAGCAGTAAGAGAGATAAGTAAATCAGCCCAGATTAATTTCAACAGAATAATTATGAAGACAATTGTGTGTTGTGAATTTTATGCATATCATTATCTTTTGAGGAAAAAAGGATTCGAATGTTGTCAGCGTTATTTTACACTTCTGAGAAGTACTGCCACACTAAGTTCACGCCAGTAAAAAAAATGTTGGTTTAGATACATAAATACACATCGATTTATATATTCAGTACAGTCCAAGCATTCAATGTCTCTCCCTCCCGATTTACCATATAAAGTTTGTATTGTTCAAACATACATAGTTTATTTTGCTCAAACTTACATTTGGTGAAATGTATTTGTCATCATAATCCACTTCACAGGGAACGGCAATCAATTTTTGGAAGGCTTTTTTCATTTGCTCACAGTTTCCAATAGCAAAATAACATAGGATCAAGTTGAAGCCTGTCTTGAGGTTTGGGGACATGCTCATTATAAGTTCAAATGAAGAAATGGCATCAGTGTATTGGCCAGTTTTAATAAATGCAACTCCAATATTTTCCATTATTTTAATCCTAAGTAAAAAAATCAGCATTAGGTTATATTTTTAACTAAATACTGAATCATACTGTACCCAAAACTTGTATTCAGAACCATGCCTACTACCAGTAACTCACCTCATCTCTTTGTGGACACTAGGAATCTGGTCTAGAGCCATACGGTAGAATTTGATAGCTTTGGAATAGTTCCGTTGTTTTAAATATATATTTCCCATATTGACCTTCAGTCTACCTATCAAAAGAAGTCAATGAGTTACAGTCTTTTAAAACATAATTACAGCATTTTTACATTGTTTCAAAGTGACAGAATAGAACAACTTCTTAACAAATTTGTCTTCATTATAGGGTACCAGTGTCCCTTTAAAAAAGGACTACACAGAACAGCCTCTTGTGAATTTTCACCCAGAGGGAGACACAGTAATGAAATCTGGAAAAGAAATGTATTCCAATTTTGATTGTGAATTAAAGGATGTGGTAGAAATTATTTATAGTGCTCTCCAGCAAGACAGCTGCAAATAAGCATCTCTGAGAAAAGTGCACAGTAGGAGTCTCAAAGATGTGCAAAATACTGAAAGAAGCTTTCAGAAGGGGAAAGCTGAGTCAAAAGAGAAAAAAAAATAGTATTTGAGCAGACAACATAGTGTGTGTGGTGTGAGAAAATTATGTAAGTGGCTTTATGTTTAGCTTAGCCTATGGAAAGGAAAGGTTTCATGACTTTAAGAACCATACCACATTAAATCATACCAAGTCAGAGATCATAAGTGTCTGTCATCCACTCTGACTCGTAGATATGAAAGCTAAGATCTCTGTGAGTCAATACCATGTAGACAAAAGTCCTCATGTTGAATGTCTGACTACCAGTTTTAATCCACTTTAGAATGTAACCTACCTCCACTGGTGAACAACTTATTCTTCACTATAACTTGGTAACTATTCAGTGCTTCAGCATACATTCCATTAGCAGCATACTGACAGGCCAGATTTAAAAGAACCTACAGAAAAATGCAATTATAGGTACAAGAAAATACGTTGTTCTCTCAACAGTAATAAACATGAATTCACAGTAGATAATTTCAAATTAATTTTACCTTGGTAAAAGTATTGCTTTTACCAGTTTTAAGCTTCCCATCTTTAATGCTCCTTCATTCTTGTACATTGACATTGAGAAAACAAGTTTCAAATCCACTTATTTTAATTAATTTTGTACTTAAATAACTACTATAAAAGTCATGCTAAGTGGGCCTTAGACCTAAGTAGACACAATGTTATAATGCAAAGTTATTAGAAAACATTCATACAAGGTAATTCTCAGAGATTGTGTGTAACTTACGACTCCAAACATGTGGAAAACGGTCCTACTATCTGTGGTCACTCAGCTTATGAAGAGAGAATTTTTCAAAATTGCTGTTTCAAATCATTAGTTCTGTTTGTGTCTAGTAAAATACCTCTGTGTTTTTTCCTCAGCTTTGCTCTGACCCTCACCATAAAATAAATTACTATATCTGCCTAATTCTATGCATTCATTATTAATAATCGTCTCTAGAGCACTACCTGCAGTACAACTTTAAATTCTCCCTAAGTATTTTTATGTATATTGTATTCTTTTCTTAAAAATATCTACTGTCAATTTGAAAACCAGGATGTAGATCTAGATACCTGCTTTATGATTCAGGATTTAAGAATATTACTATATCCTATTTCATGTAATATATTCTCTGCCACTTTATGGTTCAAGTTAAACGCAGTCTGATCTCTCCTGTCTTCTTCTCTTGTCATGGTACATTTTCTAGACTATTTATTTTTGAAGTAGAGGTTTTACATCTGTTGTATTTTGGTATACATGTTTTGCATGTGAGTAGATAGCTGGAATAGATATTCATGGGCATCCTTCTTCCTTTAATGTTGACTGTGGTTTCTCTGGTACTTGAGATTGCAAGGGCATAGAATCAATGATCCAAGTGGATCTTTGCAATCCAATGATAGCTTTTTAACTTCAAGAAGTCATTCACTTTATCCTTATAAACGTCTCCCACCCCCAAATGTAAAATGTATCTCATCTGGTACACTGCTAGGAGCATTACAGCAAACACACACTCAGCAAACACTGAAACGTCTCTTCAGGAGACTTTCTTATCAACACCTTTTGCTCAGTGAGGATTTCTAAGCACTTACTGAGTAAGTGAGGTCTAAGTTTTCTGGAGAAGCAATTTGTTCACGTTGTCTCACCAACACTCTCTCCTTTCTACCAGCCTCTCTTGCTTTTTCCAGAGCCTTAAATAAAACACTAGAATATAAGCAATGCCTTGAATCAACCCAAAACAAGTATGAAAAGAATATACTCCTGTCCAGTTTCTTTAGATGCACAGACTGTACCCAATGCCTGAAAAGTAGCAATATAACCCAGAGAAAGGTGTTGATTAGCAATAAGCAGACATACAGCTCTCTATGTCTGCTTAGCTGCATAACGCTAGAGAAGTATAATCACACTTACATACACCATAATCATTAGATTATGTTGACCCTAGATTATTTCACTTGTCTTAATCACAGGAAGTGCACATAAATGTAATGCAAACAACACCCATGCCCACACCCCCACCTCTACCCCCACCCCCCAAAATAAAGGAGCACTTGGGCTTGGCATGTTTCCTTAGTTGCAGAATCCCAGTGCATGAAGGTGTTGGGAAGATGAAAGTGAAGGCAGGAAGTAAACTTCTAAGTTACGCAAATGGAGGCTGTACACGTACTTTGACTAATTGGTAAATTGCTTCCCTTTTTTATCTACCCACAAGTGGTATTTCACATGTATGTTCACAATTACAGTAATTCCAAAATAATTATTTTATCCAATAATAATCTTCTGCAGATTGGTATCAAGACCCTTTGTACAATTAGTGCTACAGGTCTACAAGTGCCAGTAGCAATCCTGTTTGCCTCTGCAAGCATGCAGTGTTTAAAAAAGTAATGGCTAGCACTACTGCTATTTGGTAGGTAGCAGTGACAGAAGTACTTCTCAAGGTATAGCTTGATTCTGTTTTTATGATAGAAGTTTATGATAGAAGGCAAATCCAACTTGGCTGTTTTACAGATAATGAGTTGGCAACTTTAATGACTTCTGCGGGAAAATCAATATTCTGCCCACTCCCACAAAGCCCATAGATTAGACTGGGCAAATGTGTGCCACTATGACTAATTGATGAGACCCATTTGAAGAGGTCAGTGGGGTTATGGGGAAGAGAGCTTTTGTAGCACTGAAATCTTAACAAATATATACACAAAAAATACAGCTTCTACCTTCTTATTTGACAATACAAGGTATCACTGGATTAGAAGTTACAATTAAGATGATATAATAATTTAAAACATTGAACCCAAGTCAGTTTGAAACATCTATTTATACAAATTGTTCTTCCCATAACAGCAAAACTGAAATCCAGAAAAATTACCAATTTCAAGTCTCCACAGCTGTTGGCAATGCAGCTTTCTTCAACCAGTTCATTCACTTTTTTTTCCAACTGCCTAATCTTCTCTTCTGCACTAAAATAAAAATAACAATAAAAGGATTAACACCAGTAATGTAACTGCAAACACTAAGCTTTTACACAGAATATTCTCAAAATAACAGCGAGGTATCACGTGACACAGCTAACCAGTTATCCTACCAAAGAAAATAAAATGTGAAATTATGCCCAGAGAAGATCACATTCACAATTCTAATCTGAGAACAGAGATGCAATAAAAAATAAATTCTCTTATGAGAATAAGACAGACAAGCAAATTCCATGGACCCAATTTGTTCAGAAGTAATGACAGAACAACCAGATGGGCTGGTAAACCTTTAAAATCCAACACTTAGTGAAATGAAATATTGTATAAAGAAGAATTAATTGAACTTTTATTTGCATAGATAACTTGAAAGTGTAACTTGCAAATGGAGATTTTGTTAAAAAGTTGTTATTTAAGTGGAATTTTTTCTCAGTTAAATAACCAAACATTTCAGTAGGATTCCCTATTCCTATATAGCCATATTTGAGGAGTATAACTCCTGTACTGCAAAGCTCAATGACTTGTTCTGAGTGCACTCAGAACATTTGCATTGGCACCAGCCTGCAAGTTTTATCTCAAGTGCTAAGGCTAGAGTGAAACAGGAGAAACAGCATGTAAATTCTCCCAAGGTATTCCTAGAGAGCTGCAAGAATCATGGTGTTCACATACTTTTCCATGATCCTCTGCAATTCTATACAAGTATCACAGCAACTGTGTGGCAACAACTATGTCCAGGCTGCTCAGTTAAAGTCAGATCCAGAAATCACTGAAATTGGACATTCCTGAAAGTCAGTGCCACTGAGTCAGCTAACCACATGCATAAATGTTTGTGGCATTGTTCCACCAAGTTAAGAGTATGGCTTCTCAAAGTTTCGTAACTGTCTGGAGGTGAGTAGATGTGAAAAAATGGATGTGAAACCCTAACTCTACCCATAGTTGATTTTTTTGTTGCTGTTAACCATCTGAAATAATTTAATGCAAAACTGAACAAACCTGTCTGCATTTTTTGTTTCCAGAGGTGGAGCAGGACCTCTTCCTTGGCCAAGAGGATCAAATGGAGAACCTGCAAAAATAAAAGAATACTGAAAACTGTAAAATAACATCTTCCTCTGGCAGCTGGTGATTTCTACAAACCATACCTCTCATAGCTGCCTTAGTGTAACCTGCAGCACGCACTGCTGTCATTGGTCGAGCAACCCCATCCTTAAATGAAGAGGAAAACATATTAAAATAATCCTCCTAACAAATAGACTGTGGACAGTGGAGACATCAGTTACATATTACAAAACCTTTAAATACAAAAATCAGTTGTTACCACCTCAGTAAACTGAGTATTTTTAAAATGTTTTTCTTTCTCAAATTTTATACCTCACAATTGTCTGCAATGCAGAGGAGCAAACACTATTGGGAAACTGTAACAAGGGAACACTTATTACTTTGTGTCCATTTTATATATATTTAGAATACTTAATTTCAAACATCTTGAATTTTTAGAACATTCTTAAAAACTGTTGCTCTTGAGACCTGTAATGTACTCTAGCTTACTGCCACAGTTTCAGAACTGAGTTGCTTTTTTCATTTTTACTGACAATAAAGAGAATCCTATGAGATTATGGATCAGAATGTTTTACTTGATCTAAACAGAGAGACACAAACCAACCACAGTTTTTTGTATTTGTAACTCATGACCAGACAATGCCTTCCAACACAACAATGTCTGATCCCACCCCATGACTTACCTGTCAGGACACCGAGTGCACTAATAAAGACCTTAATGGCCCGAACCAGACTCACAGGGGGCCTCCAGCCACACGCCATACCCATAGGTCCAGAAGCTTATCTAATCTCAACCCTGACCCCTCAGCCCCTGCCTAAACTTTGCTGGAAGGCTACTTGTTTCTCTATCAGCCACTCCTACACCTGGCCAGGGAGGCCCTTGATGCAGATTTCAACCTGACCTCCTGGACTGACCTTAGCCTTGCCTTGTCACTATGGATCTGGCCAGTGATCATTGGTCCTAACCCTGGCCTATGCACTGACTTTTTGGCTTGACCTTGGACCTGCTTCATCACCATGCTATTGCGTTATGTTCTGGACTTTTGTTTGGACATGGCCACCATTTCTGGGTGGACCCTACTTGCCCTGCTTAGGTGTTGTGGAACTGGGTCCTGCCTGGTGAGGCCCCTGCACTGATGGCTATGCAACTTCCCCCTAGGCTCCTGGCTTGCCTTCCTTTAGGGAGTAGCTCTACTCTTGATTCTCCCTGATAATACCTGTTTCCCTGGGCTCAAAAGAATATGGTGACACAAAAGAATATGGTGACTATAGATATATTTAACATTAAGTCAATATACTTAAGGGTGTTGGTGGAAAAGTCATTCGTAAATTGCAGCAGATTCTCACTAGAGTGTAAGTACATAAGAAAACCATGAAAACCAGAATGTACCTCTTTTCTATTTCAATGAAAAAAAAACATTCATTGCATATCAATAAGTGTTAAAAACATTACACTGGTAGTGTTCCAACCCTGTTCTCAAATAAAATACTCATCACAAACCTCATGTTTTCTGACAGTAAGAAAAAGGACTAATTAAACAGTGTAATAATCAGTATTATTCCAATAAACTTTTTAATACCTGTATTAAACCCAAACATTTAACAGAAAACTTCACTGTTCCAAATCAATATAAAATGTAAGTATTTAAACTTTTTACCTGTATAGCTCCTGTCATTGGTCTTCCCATAGACGAAGTTAAGGTTGCCTTTGACTATAAAAATAAGTAAATTGTTTGAAACTAGCATTCACAAAGCATTAGAAGGCTGCAAAGGCTATGTATGGTCTTCTCAATATTGAGTTTTAAAAGTTGATTTAACTCTCACATAAGTCCATAGCAAAGTTCCCATTTATGTTATTCACATGCAATATACTGCCAGTGCCTGGCAGACTTCAAGATGTTGAACGCTTCTGTTAGCACAAATTCACAATATTGTTTTTTATGTGTCTGCATATTTCTGTCAGACCTTTTTAAAAAATTTATACAGAAATTTATCTGAGGCAGCAGTACTTTGCATTATTAAATTATTGAAATTACTACCTTTGCATTGAAAAAGTAATTTATACGAAATATATTGGTAAGATTCTCAGTACATCTTATAAGATATTAATACTAGGACAGACTTTAAGTCATACTTTCACATAGATTTATTCTACAGTAAATACCAGATATACTTTGAAATTGCCAATGGATATCTTTTTCCAATAGCTGACATGTCACATACTGTCCTTCCGTAGTTGTGTTAAAATCATAAAGAAACAAACATTAAATACTTAAATAGTTAGTGCTAAAGATTGCTACAAATATACAATACAAACAGACAAAAATAAAGGGTTTCAGGCCACAAAGAAGTATTCCCCTAATTCCCACTCAGAGGCCCATGATTCACTATTTTACCCACTATCCATCACACATCATGACTGTGTTTTGTTTATTCTAAGGCTGAATCTGTATTAATAAGGATGGTAGTGCAGGAGAAGCAAATCTGCAGAGTGAAACAGGCAGCACTGTAGAGTGGATGATGCTTTGGAGGTTTCTGGCTCTACTACTACAGATAACCTCAACCTTTATTATCCTTAGGAGATGCCTTTTTGTGCACTCCTTTAAGAAAATAGCTTTTGCTGTTACAGTGTGTTACTGCACTAGACATCTGTAAATACAACTGCTAAAAAAAACAGACCCAAAAGGAATATATCCAGAGGAGGTAACAGAAGGTTCAGAGTAAAGGCTGTATTTCAGTGACATAACAGAATTCAGGTGTTTTTGAAGTTGTTACCCATCTAACTTGTATAAGAGATCTAAAGCAACGTAGCGTTCTTTCTTGTCATAAAACTTAAAAGAACTTTATATCTAAGAGGACTGTCTTTTAAAACTTGACTGAGACAGGCTAACAGGTTTAAAATCTATTGGGATAAGGGGACAGTAGATATATCACTAGTGTGGAACTTCTGTTTCCATAACAAACCAGGTTAAAGTGTTAGTTATTTAAGAGTTACAATAGATTAAATATACCAAAGAATATTACCAACTTTTCCTGATTAAACTAGAGGTGATTTCAAAGCCCATATTTTTTAAGACTTATTTTCACCTTAACTTCCAGACAACTTTCCTGCAAGAAAATCAGGTTAGTATCTTGGAATCTACTGCCTTATGCAGTACAGAAGTTGATTTGCAGTATAGTTAGGGAGAAAAAGAAAAATCAGTGTCCATGCCTTGAGCAAGTGCAGAGTTGCAAATGAATTAAAATTAATGAATACATGTAGTTCATTGCAAGGAAATATTTATATAAAAAGAGCTCAACTGTGCAAGGCATTTTTTGGCAAATACCTCATTTTCACTAAGAATACAACAGAACAAAAACCTACCCCAAATCCAGTAGCTAAAGGTCTTGAAGCTGGTGTACCAGGAATTTTGGCTGTCCCCTGGGTAGGGAGAAAAAAAACAACCAGCCAACCAAAAAAACCCCACCAATCAACAACCATATATTAATTACTAGTCTTACTATTAGTCTTTCTATATAGTTTCTATAGTGAATTCATAGACATAATGCTTCAATTGCTATAGAAAGGATTTTCATTGTACCAACAGATTATTCTGGTGAAGAAGTAATATTAATCAGACAGTTCCAGCTCTTCTTTAGATATACAGCACATACTTCCAAAGTACAGGTGCCAACTTTATATTTAGTTTTGAAAACTGATGTAATACTAAATGAAAATAAAAAATAATGTAACTTATATGAATATGAAGGAAAAAATATCAGAATAATTACACATGGTTTTCTAAATCCCACTGTCTAGATGCATCTCTAGATTGTATGTCAGAGCCAGCAATTCTAAATATAGACTATTAAACAAAGTCCTTTCAGAATGTATCACTTTGCTTTTTAACAAAGTTTTATCTCATTTTATCAAACAAGAATACATATTTTCAACCAAAGTTCCTTGTTAGCTCTAGCTTACCCCCAGAACTTCATGGAACTTATGCTCTGGTAATTTTTTACTTATTTTTCATATAAATAACTAAAGTCTGTATCTTCATGTTAGTAGCAGACAAAAAAGTTGAGAGATTCCCAAAATAAGTTTGTATCAGTGTCAAAAAGCAAAGGTCTCCTCTCTTGCAATGTATTTTAAAAGGTACTTACAGGGGGTCTTCTACCATGACTCGTTCTTACTGCCTGTTGAAAAGCTACATCATTTTCTAAATCCTATAAAAGAAAAACATCCACCCTTTTAAAACTCCCAACACCCAAAGCCACAATTCCAGAAGCTTAGCATTACTGAAAGCAGAGAGATAAAAAAACAATTCTTCTTCCAAAAATACTTGACCTGAAAATAACTGAATGATGGGTTTCGCTGACAATAAATGATTATGTTATTTGGTCTACCTTTTTTCGTATTTTGGACCATTGAATGTAAAACCTCATTATTCACTGAAAAATAAAAACACACTGAAGAAGCAAAGCTTAAGGGATGAAAATTAGCATATTTTATTTCCATCCAAAACCTTACGACTAGCACTATTTCTAAATTTTAACATTAATGCCTGTGATGCCAATACATTAAAAGACCTCATGTCTCAGGACACGCTGAATTTGGCACTGGGATTTCATACAAGATGCCAAGTCTTGCCACACTGGCCCTGCTTTGAGCAGGATAGTGGGTTTGGACTGAATGACTCCCCTGATATTCCAATTCCATTACATCAGCAGTTATGAGAAAATGGTCCGCAGGGTTACACTAAGTCATCCCAGATGCTCTACTGATTGCACAGAGACCTGCAGGACTCTACTGTTACCTCCTTCAGCAGCAGGACAGTAAGGGACCAATGACCTACTGACCAATAAGTAGCCTCTTGTCAGAAAACTTGCTGCTGCACACTGTCTGGGAAACATCACATTGAATGTATGTGAATGCGAATATGGCCTTCAAATAACTAGGATTTTATACTTCATAAATTCTAACCATTACAGCATCTTAGATCTGCTATGAGATGTACACAGGTATTTTGTTGGAATGGAAAACTATCAAAGTAACTAACTGTTCAAAACTTGTGAAGCTTTACATATTTCTTGCTAAATAAAGAAAATTTCACTTCAAAGCAGTTAGTACACTTCTACATTACTGTACCCACATGTTCTTATCTTGTACTTAGAAGGTAAAATCCTATGTATGGGAAAGGTGGAAAACGGCAAATATTTTTACCTCTGTGTCAAACGTAGGATTATAATCATTGTAGCCAGAATAGAGATCATCTTCATCAGCATCAGGAGCCAGATGCACATTTTGCATCATTTTTCTGTGAAACATTTAACATGCCAAGTATGCTCTCAGTGGTTTTATATACAACTTTTAAAATGTGAAATATAAATAGTAATGAGTAGAAAAGAGTGGAAATTACATTTCAATTTTTAATTGCTGACATTGAAATTTAAAAAAAAGCTATGATTAGTCATAAAAACTAGGATTTATCTATAAATAGTATTAAATGGCACCGTTTCATACAATTATATTTGTTAGGTATTTATACCACTGTCACAAAAATTGTCTTAAAGATATTTATCATTAAAACTGAATTATAACAAGTAACTATTACTTTCAGAATGGTATCTTTACATTCTCAGATCATTCATATTTAAGATCATTCTCTCATATCCTAAAGTTTGCCTTTCCTATTAGGCCAAACTATAGTAGTCAGTCTAATAAAAGACATCTCTTCCAGCTTTAGATATTCCTTCCTTCCTTCCTTCCTTCCCCTGTGTCCTTACTTCAGCACAGCCACAGCTATTGTCTATAGACAACACTCTTCATATAATTTTTCCATTTCCATTCAAATAGTTTTTAAGAACTAGAATTCAAGGAACATGGTTTCCAATGTCTTTCTTCACAAATACTTTAGTGTGCTACATATTAGACTAATACAGCTGCATCCACCTTGTGGTCTTTCCCCCATTTAGGACATTAAGGAGGTCTCTCTTTGCCTGGCTACCTATTTGCATTAAAATCTTAAGAAGACAACATTTGGTTTCATCTAGAATATGAAACGCATGCCCTGTCGCCGGTGAGCCCTAGCTAGGACGAAGCGCAGCGCACCCCACCGCGGGCC